>NC_043703.1:17508253-17622059 GCF_006229205.1 Suricata suricatta
TATCATTAGCTTCTTGTTTTGTTAGCTCAGCATTACATGTGCTAGAAGTATCCATGGTAAGTGGTTTGTTTGGGGGGTGAAGAGGGTATAAATTCCTCATTTTGTTTGCTATATAATATTCCATCTATGAAAATACCATAATTTATGTGTTCATTCATATGTTAATGGGCATTGGGTTGTTTTCAATTTTTAGTTATTATGAAACGATCCTCTTATGTTTTAAAGGAAGAAACTAAGGCCACAGTCACAACAATCAGTGGCAGGCTGTGGCAAACTACCCTTTTTCGTGTCCTGTGAAGTTAGCACTGTCTCCGCCGTTCCAGTTTGTGTCACTGGCAGATTCTGCCAAGGTGAACGTGGACTCAGCGCTCCATCAGCAAGCTCCTCGTTCCAAGGAGGTAGGAATCACTCCACTTTAAGCATCAGGTAGGTATTTGCTTTCTAACCTTATTAAATGTACTATGCAAAATCTCGCTTTATTTATATTACCACTGAGAAATGTGGGGGGAAAAGGAGAGAAGCCAGGGTACCAAACACGTAGAAGCTTTAAATATTGTCTGAAAACGAGACTGTATCATGTACATACTTTTTCAAGCTCCAATTAAGAAAATCATAATATTCAGCAACTATCTTTCCTCCTTAGGAAACACAAAGGTGAAATCAGAGTTGGATACAGGTACTGAGGAATCAAAGACAGGCAGGTGGTGATCAAACCCCAGATTCCTCAGGGAGAGAACACCTGGCTAAACGAGGAAGAGTTCGGGGGTGCCTGGGTGGCTCAGTCGGTTAAGCGTCCGATTGGCTTGCCTCATGATCTCGCGGGTTCATGAGTTTGAACCCTGCATCAAGGTGTCTGCTGTCAGTGGAGAGCCCACTTCAGATTCTTTGTCCCCTCTTTCTCGGCCCCTCTCCTCTCTTCCCCTTCCACTTCATCCCCCTTTTTCTCAAAAATAAACAAATACTAAAAGAGAGAGAGAGAGCGAGCACGAGCTTCGAAAGCTGAATCTTAGGGAGCGCATCATGGACGGGCTGAGTAAGGTGCAGGGGCCCGCAGCGGGAACCGATAAGACGTGTCCAGGGAAGTAAGAAGAAAGCGGCCGCAGACTGGTGTCACAGAGGCTAGGAGAAGAGAACGTGCCAAACGTCAACAAAGGGATCAAAAGCTGTTGTGAGGCCATGAAAACGGAATGCCAAGATGTCTACTGCATTTAGTAGCAGAGAGGTCGCTGGTGACTTCAGTAAGAACGGTTTCGGTTGATGATGCGGCAGACAGTTGCCCGCAGAGGATTCTGCAGGAAGGGGGAGGAGAGAAGACTGGGAAGGTTCTCACAGATGACGTTTGCAGGAACTTTGGGGAACAATGAGATGGCGGTAGTTGAACGGAGATGGGCGAGCAAGGGAGCAGGAAGGGGAGAGATTGTTTGTTTGGAATTTGGAAAAGAGTTTAAAATTCCCAAGAAGGGGGTAGGATCTAAAACAATGAGAGAGAAGGCATTGAGAAACACTAAGGCCTTACCTCAACCACTACAACAGAAGAAAAGAGGACACGGGGGTGGAGGACACAGATGAGGTCCCCACCACGTGGCTTCCTTCGTCTCGTCTATGCTAAAACTACATTTTTTTATTTGTGGGGAATACACTTAGGAATTCCCGTGGTCGGGGCGCCTGAGTGGTTCAGTCGGTTAAGCGTCTGGCTTCAGCTCAGGTCAGATCTCATTGTTCGTGGGTTCGAGCCCCGCATCAGGCTCTGTGCTGACAACTAGCTCAGAGCCTGGAGCCTGCTTCAGATTCTCTGTCTCCCTCTGTCTGACCCTCCCCTGCTCGTACTGTCTCTCTCTGTCTCTCAAAAATAAAATAAAAGACATAAAAAAAATTTTTAAAGGAATTCCCTGGGCTTACACCAATGGGTTAACAAATCATAAAGAAATACAAAGCCATAGGATGCTCACACCTGAGTTTGGGTAAGTAAGATTAGGTGTGTAAGGATAGAGAAGAGGGGCTAAGGCCCCCAGAATAAAGTAGGGAAGGGCAAAGGCCCCCACTATGTAGGTATATAAATTAAACAAGTTTAGGCATTCAGGGCAAAAGTGTCCCCCAACTTAGTACTATAGCAGAAAGCTGCTTTCTCAGGAAGGAAGGACCAGATTAGGTAAACAAGTAAACAGAACTATAGACTGCTGCTCGGCTTCAGGTGAAGCTCCCCAGAGCCCAACTGATTAACAAAAGAAAAGGTGCCTTGTTAACCTGAGGTCGGTTGCCCAATCTGTCTTATCCCCTCCGCTAGCTAAGATAAACAGACACAGCGCCTCCTGGCTGCCATTAACAACCATCTGCCTGGAACAAAATTTTTATATTGACCCAAACCCCAAACACTGTGTATCTTCAAAACCCCCTTTGCCTCATGCCGTGAGTTAGTGGTCACCGATTCACTGTCTCTTTGTGCATGCCTCTCACGTTTGTAAGCCTTCTGGTCTTAATAAATTCAGGGAAAGAACCTTTATTCAGGGCTCTTGTCTTTTCCTGGACATGAGCCATCCTTCGCATTTAATCCTGCATCCCACTTTCTTGCTAGACAAGAAAGAACTTTAGACCCAGAGTCTACGACATTTATTCTAGTAAAATCTTGAGAAACGTCCTCAACTAAGACACTTGTTTTCTTTCAGTTCAATATTCTTGCTGTTGTCCTTCTTCCCGTTCAGTTAGCATACAATGTTCTTTGAATATATTTCTAGTCTTTGTAGAGTTTCTCAGGAGATGTGTACATTTTCTGTTGTGAGATACGGTCTGTGATCTCTACCTTTCAACCAATTTTCTAGTGCTTTTTCTTTCAATTTCCTTCAGTAAACAATAGATTCGTGGTTAATTTTCTATAGACTGTACAAGGGTGTCTGAAGCTGTCACATTTGATATTTAATGGGAAGGAGATTGGCATGCCTCATCTGTTTTACTACATCCCTGTGGAAACTGCAAGTCGATGTTTGAGATTGTATCCATCAGGACCCATCCAGAAGTTACAGACTACCACATGCTCCAAGTGTTTATAAAAGGAAAGGAATTTATTCCAGAGAATGGGTTCTGCAGGTGAAGCAAAGGAACCAAATGGTTGATAGCGAGTCAACCTTCAGATGAATAGAATTAAGAAACAAATGAAGGAGACAGGATTACTGAAGTTTAGGGCAGGGCCACCCATCAAAAACTGCAGACAAGGGGTCCAGCCTGGAGAAGGGGAGCCCTGGAGGTGATTAGGTTGCAGATAAAATCGGAGGAGCTACCCAAAGAATTAGAAGTGAGGCCAAGAGCCTGCCCTCTCCCTTCCTCCTTCCAGCAGGAGCCTGGATAATGAAACCTGCAGATGACTTTGCTCCCCTCTATTTCGTGCAACAGAGCAGGGCAGAAGGTCAGGAATGAACCTGACAGCATAGGCCAAAACATCACTAACAGGTGGTTTGCATTCTGTAACCTTGTACATGCCCTTTAATTTTCAATGAGCATCAGTTTTGAGAAGTGGGTGAATTGCTAAGGGAAAAACTCCTTACCTAGCATATGATTATCATAGTGGAGAGGCTCAAGCAACGGAATCTCCTTTTTTCCGCCCCATGGTCCCCAACACTCACTGTGTGATTTTCAAATGCTGATGCTCATCTGGCTAAGTAAAAGTTCCCTGGAGAAATCAGATAAATATGTAGATTTCTAGATCCTATGAGGAAGTTTTCTGGGAGGCTCAGAAGACTGTAAATAAAACAAAACAGTTAAAAAGAAAAAAGGTCATATTGATGAAGAGCTGTATTAGTGAATTCATGTGCAGGGAACAGATAGAATCATGTTGGGACACATTCTACTGTACGCACATCAACTGCTCGCCACCAACATCATGGGATGTGACCCTAGACTTCTTTCTGGCTCTGCTGGTAACTTTCTCACATCCTAAATGCTGGGACACAACATGTCAGCTCTTATTGGAGGACTTGCTGTGTGTGTGTGTGTGTGTGTGTGTGTGTGTGTGTGTGTGTGTTATTTTAGCAGTTTGAAAACTAAATCATTTGGCTTTGTTTTCCCTTTTCTTACCATCCTGCTCTCCCCAGATACTCATGGGGGTTATTAAAGTAACAAGACTGTATTCTACGAGAACAATGTTTCCAAGTAGAAATCCTGGGTGTTACAAAACAAACAAAAAATAGGAAGCAAATATTAGGTGAGAGCCAGAACCTAATAAAGCACAGAATACATGGTACAGAGAAATATCTCAGAATAGATACATTTTAGATTCTACTTCAAAGAAAACCCACTCCATTCAACAAGTAAGCAGGCATTGATTTGGGAGATCTTTGTCTGGGTTGAATTCAGCACTTCAAGAACTCCTTTGTCCTTCCCCCTAGAAAGACAACAGTGTAGCACAAGTGTAGATGATTTAGCAGATAGTTTTTGAGTCCAATTACTGAGCCCCATATGCTATACGATATTTAAACAGCTGGACCCGCTGTTTCTATATTAAACTATTTCCTTAAAACAGGTTTATGATTTATAGTAGTGCTATTGATTTAATGAGTCATAAGTTCATTTTTCCCCCTAGTGAGATTTTTTCCCCAAAAAACAAACAGCTGTAAGATATTTTTTAAATGCTAATCATCATATAGTGTTTGGTTCTGAAACATGGGTTATAACAGAAAGTCCGCTCAGCATCTCTGATTATTATGAAGAATCTGCCAACAATGAGTAGTTGTTTTCCTTAAATGTTGGCATCTATCATTATTAACATTTATTAGTTTTTACTAAAATTGGCATTTCAATAGTAATTTGGAGAATGACTTGAATTATGGTTTTATTTGTTCTTAGTTATGGCTATTTTGATGCCAATTATATTGTATATTGATGTTTTTGGTGAGATGGGGTAACAGACAGTGGTATCTAAGGAGGAAGGAAAGTTAAGTATTTCCCTGATCAGTGACCACTGTTGTGTCCAGGGCTGGACCTACTCCTTCCTGGTGAGGGGAGGCAAACCCATTCACTGCTGTTATTAGTGTCTAAGCTGTGCAAAGTTGTGGAAATTCCCCAGACAAGAGTTATGGGACATGTTTAAAGATAAAATAAGTTACGTATAATGAGAGTCAGTCCTTCAAACTGTTAAATGACTATAATAATCTATCGCCACAAATCTTGCAGAGAATGAAATTAAATAATACAATGAAATGTTTGTGAAATAATTGCACTTTGAAGCACTGTACAATGTGTGGCTTTAAAATGACATGATCAATTTCTAATGGAATACATAATTTGCCATCTCTGTAACAAATGGCATATATAGATATTAAAACTATCAGAAAGTTTTCTCTGTCATTTATAACTCTATAACCCTTTTATTTAACTTTTCGCCTAAAAGGAAATTATTTGTTTATTAGCATTAAATATAAAATACCAGCTATGACTCTCAATCCTTTGCACAAGTAACCTCCATGATTTCAACAAAGAACTGTTCTACAACTTAATTCACTTGATGATTTGCAAAATCCTAGCAATTCTGCTCGAGTTACTGAAATGCTAGAAGCCAGCTGTGAAGACCTGCAGGCTATATGTGGATGGTCAAATAAATACCTAAGAGATTTTAATTCCTTAAAATGGTGTATCAAAAGTGCTGTATACTGGTGGAAGCAAAAACAAATCACTTAACACCCAGCCATTTGAATGTTTCAGCCAGAGTTCTGAAGGATGTTAATAGAGGAAATCTTTGTTATGGACTGAGAGATAGTTCTACTATTTTAGTTCTAAAAATATAGCAACTTACAAATTTAGTCTTCCATATAATATCTGCTACTTACATGGTTTTTCACCAAGAACAATTTTTCACTAATCCTGATATAAGTGAAGATTTCTGAGACGGTATCTATTCATTAGATCCTGAGATTGGCTTTGGCTTTGCTGAGAGCAGAACTACTTACAGAAAATGAAGCACCAATATAATAATTATAAAAGGAATTCGGTTTTCATGAGATAGTTGGGCGTCATTATCTGTAGGGCCCTGCAGCACTTAGAGCCCATAGCATCTATGATTATTTAATCAACTAGATATTCACTCGACTTGATGGATGCCTAAGTCAAAAACAAAAAGAAAAACAAAAACATGCAAACAAAAAGAAACAAAAGAAAATCATCTTACAAGACACTTTTAAGATAATACCTCTGCTTACTTTAGTAAAAACAGTGAGGGCTCTTGCTCAAAGGCTATTTTTTAATCATTCTGGTTCTAGACAGGATTTCATCGTCAGACACATATATTGTCACATGTGCAAACATACAGAAAAATGTATGTAAAGAAAAGGGAAACTACATTATTAATAAATAACTTGCATATTTATTATGAGTGAAATACTTGAATGAAAATTTTGTTACTTCAATAATGTGCACAACGTTTTTAGAAAAACAAGGACTTAGAACACCTTAAGAGGGAAAGACATGTGAGTTGGGAAAATATTCTCAGTTCCTTCTAGGTTCCTTGGGCCTCTTGCCTTTCTCAAAAGACAACAATTTTTATTACAATTCTACCTCCTTCTCAGAAGTGCTGTGGGAATACTGTTTAAATTTGGGATCATCCAAACCTATCCAGGAACCAGGATTTGTACTGCAGTATTTATTTTTTAATTTTTTGGCTCCAATTTTTATTCCAACCAACCCAAGAACAAAAGAAAAATCCTACCTGACTCTGATATAACTTTTTTCATGCTACATGTAAAAATGTACATGTACACACAGATTTGTGTGTGTGTGTGTGCACACAAATATACATAAAGATGGATGGATAGACAGACTAGGCAGCTACAGATAGTATTAGTTCACCTTAAAAACTGCCTGAAGTAATAATAAAAAAAAACCACAATGGCTTAGTGATACATTCTCATCAAATGGAACTTCGGTTGTATATACAGAGATTATCTGTAATAATAAAAAAAAAATCCAAACAATAGGATGGGTATGCACATACTCCCAAAAGAGGGTGGGAAGTGGCTCACAGATAAAAGGTACAGGACCCTCTCTCTGCACACTTGCTGGGCGGGTGCAGCTGCACACAACTGGTCCTATGATTAAGCTCCTGATTTCCACTTTGTAAACAGACCACAGACCAGGTGACAGGAAGTAAGCCAGCCCCCAGAGTAGCTACCTCTGCCAGTGTGGACTTCCATGCCAGCATTTGCCCACCTGCTTCTGAGCTTGAAACAATGGCGTGAACTTGTCTCCATCAGCTGGCAGTGAGCCAGAGAGGAAGGAAACGGACAAAATGTTTAAGCAATTCTTTGCCTCCTCCTGAACTTTGTTATCTTTCTCTGTGTAAACAAGTTTTCTTTTTTCTTTTTTTTGGAGGAGGGGGTTGGGAGCAGAGGAAAGGAGAACAACAAAAAAAATCAAATTTAGAAGTCTTTATCTTCTGTTTTTGAGCCCCATGTAGTCCAAGGAAAAATTCTCAAACAATACATTGTTAAGAATCTTCAGACACGGGGGTGACTCAGTCAGTTAAGCATCTGACTCTTGATTTCAGCTCACATCATGACCTCAGCGGTGTTAGATCGAGCCCAGTCCTTGCTCAGTGTGGAGTCTGCCTGGGATTCTCTCTCCCTCCCTCTCTGTGTACCTACTCCCTCCCCTCAAAATAAATAAACATTTAAAAAGTATCTTAATTATAATTTATCTTAAAATCAAACATAACACAAAGCGCGAATAATAAATACTGCACTGTAGAAGTCATACGCTGGCCACAACAGGGCTTATGGAATAAAAGGAACCCCAAAAAAGGAGACAAAAATAACAAGTGAGGACAGTACCAAAGAAAGGCTACAAATTAGTTCATAAATACCTTTATCACTGAAGGTATCATTTTAGAAAGAATATTTCTTGTGTATGATGACAGGAAGTAGATCTCAGTAAGCCTGATGACTTTCAACTCTACTGACAAATTTAATAAAATCCTAAGAGATCATAAACTGGCAGCTGCTTGTGAAAATGAAATGCTAATGTTCACAATTATAATTTTTATGCCCATAGCCATAAAGTACATAAAGGTATTGGGTTCTTTTCTAATGCAATAGATGTGTAATTTATGTATATTACAACAGATTAAGTCATTTGAGGTAAGAGGGGAAACCCCACTGATAAGTAGGCATTTGGCCATTTGAAATATGCCTAGAAAGTACTTAAGTAGATAAACACCTCTTAGGATGTGAGAATAAAAGGAATGTTGTACCTAAAGCAACATTTATACTAAGTACCACTCTAAGAAGACAGGAAGCGTCCTGACACTGTAGCAATGTTAAGAATGGACAGAGTTCCAAGTTTCTTTGAAGTAACTTTATTTTAGATCACATTGATTTTTTACAAACGCTTTTTGAAGACTTAGAGGAAGGAAAGAAGCAGCTATTCTGTTATTCATTCATATAGAACCTTAAAGTGGAAAAGTGTGTTGTGAGCTGGACAGAAGTCTGGACAGGACGCAGGGAACAGAGAAAGCTGCGTTCTGACCGGAGCTGTGCGACCACAGCACGGAGCATCAGAGAGGAGTAAGGAAGACAGATAGATCCAGGTGGGAACAGCGGTGAGGACACTGACGTTTACAAACCAAAAACACGTTACAAAACATGTATGAAATGAAAATGAGATCTTCCACAGGAGGTCTCAGGGTTAATATGAGTAGAAATGGGTGGGTTCACAGGATCCTTCCTGCAAGCAAATCAAGGAAGAATAGAAAACATAACCTTTCTGAAACTAAAACTCTTGATTCATTAATTGATTAGGCACTATAACTTGGTACGTATGAGTATGGGGTTTGGAGTCAGACTTACACAGACTTAAATTCTGGCACGACCATTATATGATCTTAGGTAAATCATTTCACTTTCTTAAACAACTGTTTTCTCATCTGTGAAATGGGTAGAATTATGTCACCTCACAGGATGACTATGAGAATTAAATCAATTAAAGTTTAAAAACACTTCACAAAGTGCCTGACAGTGTCGGTAAGTGATTGAATTTGACATATATATTACATATATATAATATGTACAAACCATATATGTAAATACATAAATCATATATATATGTATGTACCCGATATATATATCGGGAAAACTTTCCAAAGATTTTATGTAAAAGATAGCTACAAATCCAAGATTGGCTAAGACAGTTTGAGGATTTGATAAATAGAGCACTTTTTGAAGTAGGGAGCAGTAAGCCAGGTCTGCAACCATTTAGCAATAAATACATAACAATTTCAGAATAGGTTATAAATTATACTAAATAGCAAAAAGTTAGCCTAAGTAGGACAGCAGCTGGAAACAAACTAAAAGGATTCATTTGAGATCGTGGCAACCCTTCTCCTGAGTATTTTCTTCTGTAGTTTTCTCTTGGTTTTAACATATAAACACAGGGATTTACTACTAACTCACAATCTACTCATGCTTTTAGTAAGGACACTGCTGTATAAAATTATGCCTTTTGTGTGTAAAGTTAAAAGGATTTGCTTTTCACTTTGTAGGTATCTGTTACGTGTACGTAAAGGTGTAGGGTGGCCAAGGCAAGCCCAAATCTGCCACCACCACCAAGCTACAGGAACAGAGAAGTGGAAAAGGCAGTCAACAGCCTCCCGGTCATAGGGCAGGCCGGGCAATTCTTATTTCAATGTCATGAAAATAATGGGCTCCAAACAGCTACAACAGGCAAGTGACTCTTCCAGGACTTCAGGAAATGAAAGGCAGATTGGTGGCATGCAAGGGAACTCCAGCATTACTCTTCTTTTTACCCCAATTGAAGATGAGGTCTCACCAATGTGAAATTTGGTTCAAAAAGAAGGAGTAGAGTCTGTAAACCTTCTCTTAAACTGAGGCACTGAGTGCAGAGATGGTTTGCATACACTACTCCTTAGGAGTAATGGAGGGCCCAAGTGAAAAAGAATGCAACATACACAATTAGCTTTTCCACTTTGATCAAGACCCTAACTTGCCTGTGAACCATCAGCTGTGCTACCCTCTCACCTCTGGGGTAGACACTCCAGAACCCAGAGAAACTGGGGAAGATGCTGCCTTTGCTCGTCATCTGGATGACCAACGTGCTTCTGGGAATTGTATGTCCTTCTATCCTTGACTAAAATATATTTGTAATTTTCTGTGTGTGCATGCATATGTGTGTATGTGCGTGTGTGTGCTCCCAACAAAGGAACACTGTTCTACACACACACATGCACGCATGCACACGTACAATCTATGGTTCAGTCAAGATGTCATAGACACATCAAGCATGAAAACCCAATACTGGCTGAATAAGCAGAGTTCATATTGAAATACGTGCAATTCTCATTTGCTGAGAATAAAAGCAAGGCCACATTCTGGTATGAAATATACAAGTCTGTATAATGCCCTCATATTTTCCATTAAATTTTTCATGGACTTCTAGTGAACACACATTACTATTGTTTTTCCTTACAATAATTTTGTGTGGATAGCATTATTTTTCCTTGATAGACGAAGAAATTTATATAGAGAGTGAATAAAATTTCTATCTGGAAAAATATTTTTGGATCCTCTGTTTATCTTCTATCCGTTGTACGGCGTCTTCTGAACATTCAGGATATAATTTGATTTGAGACAACATCCAAAAATAGTCTCAGATCCATACCAGAGGTCTCTAAGCAAATACAGTAAATTGAAAAAGGAATGTGGGCATATTACTTTTCCCTCCAATGTCAAGCACCTGGAAAATTTAACACCATCATCCCTGTGCTCATTCAGAAACAGTTCTGAGACATTGTTTCTTCACCAGATCCGATGTCAGGCCTGGGAAGGTCTATGTTAAATAAAATACAAGTTAAATATTTTACTCAGTCTCATATTAACATTGTTTGAATTCACAGAATAGTATCTTATGAAACTTTATTACTATTCTTGGCAAAAATAGGCACTAAATTAAAAATTAACTGAAACAAATTGAATATTCCTCTTTATTTTGTAATGTAAACAGTGAGTGTGAGTGCTCACTATTGTCATTCACTTATTTTTAAGACCTCATTTTTACAACATTCTATAAATGAACACAAAGTAATAATTCAATGACTGTGTTATCCTCACAGGAATTCATTGTGTTTTTAAATTTCATTTTTTATATTTGCAGCTTTCTGATTTTAAAAGTTCTAGTAATTACATTTAAAAAAGTGGTAGAAATGAAAAGATACAAATTTGCCATTGAAATGACAGGCCCTAACATTCTATTTCTTGATCGTTGATTTCAAACCATCTACTCAAATATTTTCATGATGGCTTTCATTTATTAAACACACAATTATTAGGATCCACTATGTGTTTGTGAATACATGTTTATACAAAAAAACTTGAATAACACTATCAACCTTCATGCCTTGTAGATATTTATAGGACACTCTCTTCAAAGACAGCAGAATACATATTACCTTAAGGATCACATGGAGCATTCAATGAAATCAACCATATGCAGGGCCATCTGGTTGGGTGAGAGGTGCATATCATACAGAATATGTGGCACAAGGAAAAAGACTGATATGAAAGAATTCCAAAGAAAGTACTAGAATATCCTCAAGTATTTGAAAGCAAACAATACTCTTCTAATAAACCATGAGTAAAGAGGAGTTATATGGAGAGTAGAAACCATTTTGAAATGAGTTGACAGGCAAAGACATCAGAATGTGTAGAGTGGAGCCAAAGCTATGCTTAGAAGGAAATTAACAGGATCACGTTACTTTATTAGAAGAGGAGAAGGTAGAATATGAGAGCTGACTATTCATTTCCCAGTGTAGAGACAATTGATAGTTTCTAAAATGGATACATCAAGGTAAAGAGTTTACTAAAATTAATACACATATTTTAGCTGTTTTTCATATGTGTATATGATAGATTTATATATTAAAAACAGCTAAAACTCTTAAAAATGAAAACTTCTTTTTAAGTTTTTTAAATTAAAAAATCCTTTTAATGTTTGTTTATTTTTGAGAGAGAGACAGAGAGACAGAGAGTGAGTGGGGGAGGCGCAGAGAGGGAAAGGGAGACATAGAATTCAAAGCAGGCTCCAGGCTCTGTGCTGTCATCACAGAGCCCAACACAAGGCTTGAACCTTGAGATCATGACCTGAGTCGAAGTTGGACACTTAACTGACTGAGCCACCCAGATGCCCCAAAGACTACTGTTTTTTATCAGCATGTTAGTATCATTTGAATTTTGAACCACATGTGTTACTTTTTTTAAGAAAGATGAAAATCCTGATTATAAAACAAATTAATTCCTTTTTTCTATACAATTTCAATGTTTCTATTATTATTAGTTAAAAGGCAAGGGATGATCTGTGCCAGGTACATAGTGTGGTATCAATGAACATTTCCCTTTCCCCTTAAAATATACATGCCAGCCTGGCCATTACGTGGTGTGCAGATAAACACAAAAGCTATCACAGACTGATAAAATAAGGACTGTGAAATTGTTAAGGATATTTTTTCTGGTATGCAATGTACACATATTGCAGAATGAACATTTATGCTTTAACAGTCATATATGCATAAAACTGCACAGTAGCATAAATATAAATTTACTCTATCTCATTAAATTTGTCAGAAGAAAGTGCTTAAAAAAGAAAAATTTACATATTAGTACTTGGTTATGCAATAAGATTAAATTAATTTTATTAAAATAGAATTCTAACATTCAAAACCACGCATGCTACAACATAAAACCATTTTCTGTATAAGAAAAGAAAGTTAATTAACACAGAAGCAGATCATGCAGTCAGCCCATTGAATCATTCTCGCAGCCTCTAGGCTATGACACTCATGAATGAATGAATATAGTCCACTACGTCTGTGTGTGTGTGTGCGCGCATGCGTATGTGTGTGTGTGTGTGTGTGTGTGTGAGACTCTTCATTTTCATAATGGGAAATGGTGAAAAGCCCACTGGAAAATACAGGAATCTTTGATAGTAAGACCTTCCCAGATTAAAGAAGTTCTCTTTGGAAATAATTTAAATCTACTACATTGGACATAAGATCAAGGGTTAACTTGGATATGGATCTTCAGTAGGAGAGAAATCATAGTCTGGTGTAAGACAAGGTAGGAGTGAGAAGCTTTAGTGCCAGAAACAAACCGTTTCAAACACTCTTCAAGCCAAATGGAAATCAATACCTATTTACTTTTTAAAAACACACAATTTCTTAACCTTAGAAAGTGCTAATTGCTTATCACAGAAGCACAACTTTTCCAGATAAACCAACTAAAGAGTTTGCTTAGGCAACAATCTCACATTCCACAGAAATGGCTTTAGGAGGCAAAGACTGTTAAAAATGTAAACAGGTATATACCTCAGAGAGACCACAGGTTCAGTTCCAGACCACTGAAAAAAAGCAAATATTTCAATAAAGGGGGTCAAATAAATTTTTTAGTTTCCCAGTGTATACAAATTATGTTTACACTATATTGTAGTCTATTGGATGTGCAATAGCATTATGTCTAAGGAAACAATGTACGTGACTAATTAAAAAGCACTGTTGCTGAAAAATGCTAACCATCATCAGAGCTTTCAGTGGGTTGTGATCTGTTTGTTAGTGGAGGGTCTTGATTCGATGTGATGTTGATGGCTGTTGATTGATCACAGTGGTGGTTCTTGAAGGCTGGGGTGGCTGTGGTGATTTCTTAAAATAAGACAACAAGGACACTTGTCATATCTATTGATTCTTCCTTTTGAACATGGCTCAGACCATGATCTTGGGGTTCTGTGGATTTGAGTCCGATATTAGGTCTCAGGATGGGCCCTGATTCAGATCCTCTGTCCCCCTTTCTCTCTGCCTCTCCCCCATTCCCTCTCTCTCTTTCTCTCAAAAAATAAACATTAAAAAACAAAAGCTCTCTACAACATGCGGGATGCTGTCTGGTAGCACTTTACCCACAGAAGAACTTCTTCCAAACTTGGAATCAGTCCTCTCGAACCCTACCACTACCTTATCAACTAAGTTTACATTACATTCTAATTCCTGTGGTCATCTCAGCAGTCTTCCTAAACATCGTCACCAGGAGTGGCTTCCATCTGAAGAAGCCAGTTTATTTGTTCACCCAAAAGAAGCAACTCCTCACTCATTACCATTTCCTCACAAGATTGCAGCAACTCAATCACATCTTCAGGCTTCATGTCCAATTCTAGTTCTCATGCTGTTTTTGTCACTTCTGCAGTTACTGCCTCTACCAAAGTTTTGAATCTCCAATTTGCAAAAAAAAAAAACAAACCCATAACATCTGCAAAGTGAAATAAAGCTGAGTGCAATAAAACAAGGTAAGCTTCTACCTTCCACCATTCCTATATATTTAGTTGTCATTTATCCACTTACACTATTTCAGTGTATTGTTCCAATTTTAGTACTGATAATTGTTTCAGAGTATGCCATAATTCTGAATAGAAAGAAGACAAAATACGATCCTATATTTGCACATTTGTTTCATGATGAGCCATAAAATCCATAGTTATAATACACTGATTTCGTGGGCTACAATGTGCCATTTACAAGGGTATAAATGGACTAGGCATTTCTCCAAGTGACAAAATTAGAAAGGAAAATCCCTTTCCTTCAGGTATAATATAGGAACTCCTTATAGACTTTTGTGGGTCTTTCGTAGCTATAAGAAATGTTTAATATTACTATTTCTAGTTTCTTTGAGAAGACACGAATGTATTTATCACTTGAGGGTGATTTTGTTTTTCTATAACCTACAAGCAATTAATTTACTGGCATTTAAAAAAATCTTTCCCTAGAGTGACATAAACTCAGGAAATATCTCACATCATTCATTCGTTCATTCATTCATTCAGCAAATATCTGTTGATTACAAATTATAGTGTATCCACTGTTTTAAGTGCAGGAGATACACAATAGGCAATGTTGCTACTTTCTTGGAGCTTCTATTCTAGCAAGGAAATGTAAATAACAAAATAAGTTACATATGTGTAATTCATTAATACTATATATATATACATATATATATACACAAACACACACACATTATGTATAAAAAGTGATATATATCAGAAATAGACATAAGGGATAAAAGGGGGATAAGGAACAATGAGAGGAGGAGGAGATTCTATTTTTTTAAAGTGTGGTTATGTGAGACATCACTGAGATTGTGATGCTGGTCTAAGACCTGCAGAGCTTGAGGGTATAGGCTTAGGAAATCTGGAACCAGGAGGGTTCTAGACAAAGGGAAGGAACAACCAAGGCAAAGAAGACCCTGCAGTGGGGGGAAAACTGGGCAGGCAGAAAATTGGTTTTAGCAAGAGCAAATTTTTAGCGTCTAGTCGTATGAGATGTAAACATGAATAAGAGGAAAAATTATATTAGTCCTGATGGTCTCAAAGCTGATGGTGGTGTGAGGTTGCCATTATTTTGTGAAGTATAAGAACTTTCTGGGACTCTCTCTTTATTCCTCTTGGTGGAAGCATGAAAGCCAGTGAGGAGGAATCTACATCTACTGGAAGCTCGTTTTCCTTTGAAGGATTTTTACATAAAGGAACTTATGTGAAATTTGGGACTCGGTTAATGTGAACTTTGCTTTAAACCAATGCCTCTGTGATTGTATGAACAGAGACCTACCTACGTTTGTAGATAAGTAATCATAGTTACATGATAAGCAATATTGTTCATTACCAAGTACATACGAATATTCAAAGATTTGAGAAAATAAAGCCAAAACTGCTTTTACATTAAGGGAACTCTGAGATGCGTTCTACAAGAAAAATGGGTCAGCTAAATTATTAGTTTATTATTCAAAATTCTAATGATGTTTATGGTATATACTTCATTAAACTCCTAGTGAGGTGGTGGGAGAGCCTTTTAATTTTTTAATCCACTTCTGGCAGCAGTAAGAAATGACAGGAGGCTTGTTTTTAATCTTCTCACAGATCAGATTTAATGATTTTAATTTTCTTTCATTCTGTAGTTGCAGTGCCTGAATTCTGAGGTGTAACATTTCATCAATATGGATCAAGACCGATCGTGACATTGCTTTATTGTTCACAATAAATGTGAAAGATAGTTGTTTTTTCTTTTTTTCCTCCTACTTGTCTAATAGCCAGGGAAAGGAGGGAATTTAATTATTGCAAAAATAGTAACAAAATACAATTGATGTGCACTACTGAGATCAAGGTTAAATACTTAACCCAATTGAAACAAACTTTTTTCAGTATCCATTTCATGCACAGTTTAGCCTTACTGCATTTTAGATACTGACAACCTATAATTTTAAATGTTAAGTTTGTATCCAAATTTCTGCATATAAAGTTGGGCTCTCTAGTTGTTTCATTGAAGCAAACAAACATCCTTATACTGAAAACCATATCTGAACCAGTTTGCAAGTGTCCCATGTTCTACAGATTGGAGAAAAACTGGATGCTTATCTACACTATCAAACTTGACCATTTTTTTTCTGCCGCATTTAAAGTGTGCTAAGCACCTCAGGGATTCCCACTGTTCCAAGTCAATGTTCTTAAATGTTTATTCTTTATTACTAAGTAACAATGTAGCAGACAGCCCTGGTGGCCTGGGACACACCCTTACACCCAGCAGGTGGATTCCCCAGCTGGATGGCTCAAGGTGCAGGAACAAGGAGGAGGCCTCCGCTCTTACAAACCCATTAGAGAAAGGGCCCATCTTTACGTTTGTATAAATTACAAGAAGCATCAGCCAACAGAATCGTCTCTGTTTTGATCCTTTCCGAAAGTTTTTGATTCTCTTTCATGGGATCCATTGCCATGTCTTTTCTGGTTTACCTTAAATGCAGCATTGCTCATGGGATTGGTACTTTTATTGTTTTTTGAATACATTTTTAGTCTCTTATGTGCTTATTTAGATTTATCTTTCTATTTCCAGTCTTTATCACATGTCACTGCGACAACTCCCTTCTCTCCCAAACCCTCAACAAAATGGTGCTGGGGTCTACTTCCTTGTCATCCCACAGTGGCATCTTTATATCCTGGTAGGACAATGTGGCTTACTGATTCCTGCCCAGTTCTCTGAATTTTGCACCCTGATCTGAGTTTTGGCATAAAAAGAGGGTATTGTAATTCCTTTTGGTGATGAAGGCAAATTTTCTGATTGGGAGTCAAGGTGAAGATGAATTACTTTCGCAGAAGCCAAATCATGACGGAAACACCAATGCCAGGAAATGTATGAGACCTCTTGTGTCTTGTGGTACAGAAACAACCTTTGTAGCCCTTCCTGTCTGGGTATCTGAGGGAATACTCAGGTGTCCCTTATCTTTGAGTCTCTCAGAGCAGTGTGTCCATGTTTTGTCACTTGCTCAAGGGTTTTCAGAAAGCATTCAGAGAGACAGAGGTGAAAAGAAAAAGAAAAAAAGAGAAATTATCATCTTGATATCTGTACTGAGATTTTAGGGAGGAGAGCAGATCCAGGGACAGAGAACAGCTTATTCTTTTTATCCACAATTAATTTGGGAATGCTATACCATGTCTTCAGCTACAAAGAAATTTAAGACCTATGTACCAAATGCAACAACAGTATAAAATGCATGTCAAAGCTAGGAAGGCAAAGGTAATTGAAATTAGGTAGATTAAATGTTGGAAATGCTTTCACAGAAT
The DNA here is from genome assembly GCF_006229205.1 of Suricata suricatta. Classification (NCBI taxonomy): domain Eukaryota; kingdom Metazoa; phylum Chordata; class Mammalia; order Carnivora; family Herpestidae; genus Suricata; species Suricata suricatta. The sequence goes on from NC_043703.1 coordinate 17,525,885, forward strand.
AAATATATGTATATTATATATAATTTATGTATACATATTTTCATTTTTTCATATCTTGATCAGGAAGATGATGTGACTTTATGATAATAATAATTCAGTGTAAATGATAAGCAACTCTTTAAAATGACTTTGGTAGGACAGTATTTATCATTAGAACCCAATCTCTAAATATCTTGATAAATGAATTTTACTTTCAACTGCTCATTATTTCAACTTTAATTGGTAAAAACTGATTGTTTTACATGACCATAAACTTCATCAAAGTATTTTCATGATGGGCATAAAAATAAAATATAATCACATCTAAGTTAAGTGGATTTTAAATAATACTTTTTAAATTTAATTTCATTTTTATTTATATTAAGTATTAAATGCTTTACTTTTGGGGCACCTGAGTAGCTCAGTCGGTTGAGTATCCAACTTCTGCTCAGGTCATGATCTCTTAATCTGTGAGTTCGAGCCCCACATTGGGCTCTGTGAGGAGAGCTCAGAGCCTGCTTTGGATTTGGTGTCTCCCACTCTCTCTGCACCTGCCTCCCATTCCCACTCTGTCTCTCAAAAATAAATAAATATTAAAAAAATAAAAATAAATAAATAAATTCTTTTACTTTCAATGACAACATTGGCTATTATTTTTCTAAAATTTTGGTGTAAATCAATCTCAGCATTTGATTATTAATATCAACATACCTCCTTTATTCATATTTTGTAGTGGATTCTGACATGCCTTTCAAAACACTGAAACCCAGGAATTCAGAAAAGAACATAAGAATAATAATAGCGAAGGAAACTACTTAACTAGTAATAGAATTCTGACATATTAGCTGCAACCCCATATTGAATTATCATCATTGGCCTTCAAATAACACTTGACACTAGATATTACTTAAGCACAAAGCCATAGCACACAATATACTTTCAGGGTAGGACAACACCTTTTCTATCTAGTAATACATCTTTTCTATCTAGTAGCTAATTTTCTCAAGAATATTGCTTTTCCAAGTGACTCACCTGCGTGTAGTCAAGAAATGCTTTCAAGGAGGATAAATGCGAATCATATAATGATATTGACAACTCATTTTTAACGTCTTTGATTAAAATAAGCAAGCGATGATATTGCCTTTAATTCTGGAATTGCAAAGCTCAACAGGATCTAATAGACATTATATTTGATATCCAAGGAAGCCGTGCGCTAAAAGCATGATATGTGGAAGACACCATTCTGGGAGTAGTGAACCTTTACGGAGCTAAGGTAGACTATTTGTATATTTTGTCTTCATACTATATTGATTCTTGCCCATATTTCAAGCACAGCTTTCTCAGTGGCCTGCAAATGATATGGCTACCTTGAGAACATTCCAGAATGGTGTAGTGTAACATGGCTTAGCATTAGACACATGATTCTATGTCAGTCTAAAATTGTAAAATTTGCGGTTCCTCTTCAGTTTTTAGAAAGGGATTTATCTCCAGGCCAGCCCATCTTGGTGGGCCACTTTTTTTTTTTTTAATTGTGATGTACCTTTTCCTACATGGTTTTGTCCAAAGTGCTCATTATAATGTCTTGGAATCTTGGGCCGGTGAAGTCTCCTTCCTGTTAGGTTTATACTATCACTTTTAAACATGCCATTGGTGGGATTTTTAGACATTTTTGGACATCCGGGTGTCCGTTCCACTCTGGCTGTGGCTCCCGGAGGCTCCTGTCCCCTGTGCGGGGAGGAGCCCAGCCAGGCGGGACAGCCACGCTTCATGCCGGCGTTGCCGCAGCTGCCCGTGGTTCCCATGTTGTCGGAGGGGAGGTGGGGGCCTTCTGTGCCCGGAGGTGGGGGAGGTGCCAGCCGAGCCCCCCGGCAGCACCCCTTCCTTCTCCAGCCAGCCTCCCCATTCTGTGACTTCCAGGGTAGCCTGAGGCCTGCACCAGGCAGAACCAGAACCCTCATTTCCAGGCTGGGAAATGGTCAAGAGTGCTTGAGCCGAACCAAATGTTGACAGATTTCATGCATTTCTACCGCAATATTGGAATTGAACACATTGGCCAAATAAATTTACTACCAAAAAAAAAAAAATGCTGCTTAATATTCCTGCTACTACTTGTGCCCAAGCATGTGCTAAACATCTTGTTTTGGTTACAGTCAATGGACTCCCCAGAGGATGGCAGGCAACCTGAACACTTAGAGGACACATTTCTCTGTTTGTGTTTCCCAGATGAATTATGGCGTATTCCACTAGGGAAATAATACATATTTGAAGTCATTTAAGACCCAAACAAAGCACAATGCCACCAAAAAATACTGGAAATTCTTTTAATTTTTCAAACAGTGACTGCAATTTTAAGTATATCAAGTAATATGAATATTATAATAACATGTCAATTTGAAGAAGACTCAAGAAAATGTGAGTCTTACCTAAAGGCTTAAAGAATAATATATTTCTCTCTGAAAAGAGTTGAATCTCAAAACCATGAAGCTAGTAGTTGTATCTTTTGTGACTTTTTTTCTCCCCAGATACAGTACTAGATTTTAAAAACTCAAATATGCACATCAGTGCTCACACTCAGAGGCCCAGAAAAACCACACCTTTCATGTAAGCACATGCTTTCAAGAATTTTCTTTTGAGAGTAAGAGAAATAAAAATGACTCCCCAGGAATAGCAACAGCATACCTAAGTGTGTTCCCACTAGAATGGAACAGATGGTAGTTATTATTGTCTTTAAAACTTTTTATTTATGGATTACATTCTTGAAAATGTTAGGTCCAATTTCATTTTCAAGAATATAAGCTCCTTGAGAATTCAGCCTGTTCTGTAAAGATCACTGGCCAGTTTTCAGTTCATTAAAAATAACTTACATTAGATATACATTCATGGCTCTTATTTCATTTTCAAAATCACTATGTGAATTTTCCTACTTTGCAGATGCAGAAAGTGGGACTTAGAAAAGCTATAATTTGTCCATTGTTGCCCCAGTTGAATAAAAAGCAGAGCTTTAATCTACATATTTTGGTGCTATAATCATGTCATTCTTTTATACACAAACATAAAACAATTAAAATGTTAGGAGTGAAATCTGGCAAACACGATGACATTGGGAATCTAGGGACATCTGTTGCTTTACCTGAATAAGGAGTCTGGATGAATTTTCACTGTAAATGGATAAAACAGGAACAAATTATCTATTGATTATGCTCTCTAGATATTCTTTTTTTTTTCCCTTGGTGATGGTTTCAGTCTACATCTAATCTATTTGAAATGGGAAAACATCACAGATCTCTAAGCAAATAATAGCTTTGAACCCAGGGGAAAGAGAAAGATGTGAGCAAGCCAACTAAGGAAAATATAATTATGAAGTAACTTTTTGAAGAAAGCAAGGCAATGAATCAAGACAAGAACCACAAAACAAAATGATTCCATATTTCTCCCCACTTGAGATAAAAGTTGACAATGCAATTGTACTCGTATTACTTAATTTACTTAATGTTTAAAAGTATCTTTTTAGAGGAGTCAACATGGTGGAGAAATAGGGGAACTTGAAGTTCCCTTGTCCCTCAGACACAGAAGTATTCAGGCTAAAAGACAGAATCCCAGTAATTTGGGTTACAGAGTGACAGAAACATTTCCAGGGGCCCATGGGCCAACTTGGAAAGCCACAGGTGTGTGATCTTGATTTGAGAGCGATAAAATGGGCAGCATAAACATCAAAGGGAGGGATCCCCTTCTGGGGAGAGAGAAAGAGAGGCTGTGGATGTGTAGAATTATATTTGGGCAACAGAAAAAAAAACCCCATGCCAAAGACCAGGGAATGGATAAAAAAAAATGGAGAAAGAACCAATTTCTAACCTGCAAACAACCTCAAGGAGTGATGATGCAGGGTTGTAGAACATTCTCTGGCCTGGGGCTGGGCATCTTGTTTATGTGCCTGGCGGGGAGGGGAGCCATCCCCAGACTTGGTAGTGAGCTCAGAGGTGCAGAGAAAGCAGTTCTGTCTCTTGAGTGTTGTGGGAAGAAGGCATAGAGCCACTCCAATGATAAAAGACCCTGCAGGCACCTGCCAGCCGGAGACCCTTTGTTAGCTGGCTGGGAAAAGTGGCTCTACCTTGGAACTGGGGTGCACAGGATACTTTAAGACATTGGGGGTTTGAATCCCAGTCCAGCGCCTGGGAAGTGCAGAAGATTGTGTACTGGGACAAACTGGCCTGCTAGGGCCCACACGGTCCTATGAGGCCAGCCTGAAAACAGAGTGGTTTGGATCATGTAGTCCAAGGAGGAGAGCCTAGAATGTCGCCATTTTTCTCCCCATCCCCAATAAGGTGGGGCTTCACAGAACAGGACAGCAGGCCCAAAGTGGAGGCAAGACCTGCCTACACCAGACCACACCCCTCCAGGTCTTGTAACTGTATCTACAGGAGCAAGATGACAATGACCAATCGGATGGCGCCTCTTCCACCGCAGCACAGCCATCAATTCCAAGCACCATCAGGTATCAAGGCAGCAGTTCTGCATTTCCTGATTTGATTCTTGGTCAATTCCGATCCTAAACACACACACACACACACACACACACACACACACACACACACACACCTATATACACAAGCATATATATACACACACATATAAACATATATATAAATATATAAACATATATATATGTGGTAAACATATATATATATATGGTTTTTTTCTTCCTTTTCTTCCTCTTATTTCTAATTTCTTCCCTTCTCTATTCTGGTTGTTGGTTTCTTTAAGCAGACAGTTTTAATCTACCCTTTTTCACACCTCATCTTTATCTCTATCTTCTGTATTTCCCTCTCTCTCTCCCTCTGGACTAAACCGGATAGTTTCTTTGATTCTCTGCCTGGTCTATTTTTTTTCTGTCCTCTTCCCCTGCCCCTGCCATTTCTCTCTTTGTATGGGATAAGGCTTCTTCCACCATCACCCTGTTTTAAAATATTTTTTCCAGGGTTACTTTAACAAACAAACCAAAGCACACCTAGTAGAAGGTCCAAATTGCCACCATGAGTAGAGAGATAAAGCAACCAGAATCCCAACAACAGAGAACATGCAACACACTCCACAGACACCTCCTGAAAGGCCAGGGCCTGGACAGGACATGATCCCTTTTTAATATAGTAGTGTTCCCAGATGCAGGACACATAAAAAGCTATTAAATCACATAAGACACAGAAATCTACCCAAAATGATGAAGTGAAATAATTCTCCTCAAAAGAAATTCCAGGAAGAAATGACAGCTAGAAAATTTCTCAAAATAGATATAAACAATTTATCTGACCAAGAAGTTAGAAGAATAGTCATAAGTTTAATGGCTGGGCTTGAAAAAAGCATAGACAATGATAGCAGAGGATCTATTGCTATGGAGATCAAGGAACTAAGAAATAGTCATGATGAATTAAGAAACGCTGTAAATGAAATGCAAAATAAATTAGATGCAGTGAAAGCAGGGATGGAGGAAGCAGAGGGGAGAATAAGTGAAGTAGCTGATAAAATTGCGGAAAATGATGAAGCCAAAAAAAAAGAGATAAGAAAATACTACACCATGAGGGGAAAATCAGAGTACTAAGTGATTCAAACATATGAAACATAAAAATAGCCATTTCATAGGAGTTCCAGAAGGAGATGAAGAAGACAGACAGGAAGGGGCAGAAGGTTTACTTGAACAAATTATAGCTGAGAACATCCCTAATCTGGGAAAGGAAGCAGACATCCAAATCCAGGAGGCAAAGAGAACTCCCTTCCAACTTAACAAAAGATCTTCACCATGGCATATCAAAATTAAACTGACAAAATACAAAGATAAAGAGAGAATTCCTAAAGCCATTAGAAACAAATGGGCCTTAACCTACAAGGGTAGACACATAAGGATAATAGCAGACCTATCCACTGAAACTTGGCAGGACGGAAGAAAGAGGTATAAAATATTCAATGTGCTGAATAGGAAAAATATACAGCCAAGAGTCCTTTATCCAGGAAGACTGTCATTCAGAATAGAAAGAGAGATAAAGGCTTTCCCAGATGAACAAAAACTAAAGGAGTTCATGACCACTAAATTAACCCTGCAGGAGATCCTAAGGGGGACTCTCTCAGTAAAATGCTGCAAAGATGACTACAAAGGACCAGAGACATCATCACAAGCATGAATCCTACAGATAACACAATGCCACTAAATCCATATCTTTCAATAATAACTCTGAATGTAAATGGACTAAATCCTCCAATCAAACAACAAAGGGTAGCAGAATGGATAAAAACCAAAATCCATCTATAAGCTGTCTATAACAGACTCATTTTAGACCTGAGGACACCTTCAGATTGAAAGTGCAGGGATGAAGAACCATATATCATGCTACTGAAAGTCAAAAGAAAGCTGGAGTAGCCATACTTGTATCAGACAAATTATATCTTAAACTAAAGGCTGTAACAAGAGAATAATAAGAGCATTATATCATAAAAAGGGGTCTATCAATCAAAAAGAGCTAACAACTGTACATGCTTATGCCCCCAACTTGGAAATACCCAAATATAAATCACTTAATCACAAACATAAGCAACCTTATTGATAAGAATACACTAATTATAGGGGATACTCCTAATAGCAACGGAAAGGTCATTTAGATAGAAAATCAATAAAGAAACAATGGGAAGGGCAAGATGGTGGAGAAGTAGGGAGCTCTGTAGTCTTCACCCGCCCGTATCTATCAAACTGAGAAGGACGGAAGCAACAATACTCTGATCTGCAAGAGTGGGAGGAGAACACACAGCCTCCAGAAAGAAGACAACCTCAAAGATGCCTGAGTGAGTGAGTGTGAATTGGGGAAATTAAAAAACAGGGTGGACCCGGGGATGCAGAGAGGTGGGAGCCCCAGCCCAACACAAGGAAAGCACGCAGTGCCCGGGAGAGACAAGGGGAAGAGAAAGGGAGACTGAAAATGCTCATTGAACTGCCTCTAGAGAAGAGATAAAAGACTCACCCTGGGATGGAGAGAGATATTGTCACCTCATATATAACCGCTGGGCACAGGGAGAGAGATCCATCCCATCTAGCTGGCGAATTCTTCCTTGGACTCGGCGGCAGTGGCACCCATTCCAGATGGTATCAGGAGGGAAGGCCCCCTCCTCCTATGTGATCACAGTTGGGAAGCCTGCTGCCAGCGGGAGTGCATCTCATCTAAGGCAGCAGTGGCACCAGGAGAAACAGCCCCCTTCCCCTGCGCAGTCCCAGGCTGGAGGCTGGCTGGCAGCGCGAGTACATCTCATCACGGGCAGTAGCATTAAAGTGCATGGACTAGGATTTGGAAGCGAGGCAAAGCTTCGAAAGTACAACTTGGATTGCCCACAGCCCAGGGAGATGAGACTCAAACCAGCAGCTTGCAATGTTTGGTTCGAGCTGAGCTTGGGGAGCTTCCATTCTTCTCCCCACAACCACCAAGGCAGGGCCTCAGAGAGCAGCCCCCAAGACCTACCTACACCAAACCACACCCTTCAGAATAGTAGAGTGCCTTTTTCTTTTTTTCTTTCATTTTTTAATTTTTTTGCCATCCAGATATATTTTCCCTTATCTCATTCTTATCTCTCCCCTCAGCTAGTTATACATTTTTAGACTGTCCATTGTCTTTTGTTTCTGTCCCCTGACCCCCTTTTTTTCTTTTTCTTTTCCCTTTCCTTTTCTTTCCTTTTTTTTTTCTTTCCCCTTTTGGTTTGCTTGTTTGTTTGATTCATCTGTGCAGTTGTATGCTCTTGTTCCCTGTGTCTTGGTCTATTTTCCTTTTCAGGGCTACCTCAAGCCAAAGTACACATGGTAGAGAGTCCCAAATATCACTGAGTAGCAAAATACAGAAATCAAAGGCACAACAAGAGAAACCGAGAAACTGAAAGACACCATTAAAAAAACAGGACAGGTCCTGGTCAATGAGTCTCCATTATTATAGCAATACTCACAGGTACAGAGTGCATAAAAAGCTTTTAAAACTGGTAAGAGACAGAAATCTAGCCAAAATGACAAAGAGGAAGAACTCTCCTCTGAAGAAATTTGAGGAAGAAGTCACAGCCACAGAACTGCTCAAAACAGATATAAGCAACATAATGGAGCAAGAATTTAGAACTATTGTCCTCAAATTAATTGCTGGGCTTGAAATAACCATGGAAGACATCAAAGAAGCTATTGATACAAAGACTAGGGACCTTAAGAATAGTTGTGACTAGGTAAAAAAAAAATGCTATAAATGAGGTACATAATAAAATGGAGCAGCCACTGCATGGATTGAAGAGGTAGAGACCAGAATAGGTGAATTAGAAGACACAGTTATAGCAAAAGAGGAAGCCAAGAAAAAGAGAGCAAAATTGATACAGGGGCACAAAAGGAGAATTCAAGATATAATCAAACAGAACAATATCCATATCATAGGAATTCCCAAAGAAGAAGACAGAGAAAAAGGTCCTGAACTGGTGCTTAACCAAATTATAGCTGAGAACTTCACCAATTTGGGGAAGAAAATAGACATTGAAATCCAAGAGGTGCAAAGAATCCCCTTAAGACGTAACTTGAATCGACCTTCGGTATGACATATCACAGTAAAACTGGCAAAATATAAAGATAAAGAGAGAATTCTGAAAGCAGCTAGGGATAAAAGGGCCCTCACATACAAAGGGAAACCAATCAGAGTGGTAATAGACCTATCTACTGAAAGTTGGCAGGCCAGAAAGAAATGGCAAGGAATCTTCAATGTGATGAACAGAAGAAATATACAGCCAAGAATCCATTATCCAGCGAGCCTGTTATTCAAAATAGAAGGAGAGATAAAGGTTTTCCCAAATAAACAAAAAATGAGAGAATTCATCACCACCAAACAAGCGCTACAAGAAATCCTTAGAGGGACTCTATGAAGGAAATGTTGCAAGGAATATAAGGTACCAGAGACACTACTATAAACATGATCTCTACAGAGAACATAATGAATCTAAACCCACAAGTTTCAATAATAACACTGAAAGTAAATGGACCAATTGCTCCAACCAAATGACACAGGGTAGCAGTAGCAGAATGTATATTTTTTAAAAAATCCATCTATTTGCTGTCTACAAGAGACTCATATTAGAACTGAAGACACCTTCAGGTTGAAAGTAAGGGTATGGAGCAAGAACTATCATACGACTCGTAGTCAAAAGAAAGCTGGAGTAGCCATACTTATATCAGACAAACTGGACTGTAAAGCAAAGGCAGTAACAAAAGATGAAGAAGGACATTATATAGTAATTACAGGGTCTCTCCATCAGGAAGTACTAACAATTATAAACATCTATGCACCAAATTCAGAAGAACCCAAATACATGAGACAATTAATCACAAACAGAAACAATCTTATTGATAAGAATGTGCTAATTGCAGGGGACTTTAAAACTCCACTGACAGCAATGGATAGATCAACCAAACAGAAAATCAATAAAAAAACAATGGACATGAACGACACACTGGAACAGATGGAATTGAGAGACATATCATAGACCTCTGCATCCTGAAACTAGGGAATTCATTTTCTTTTCAAGTGTGCATGGCACATTCTCCAAGATAGATCACATATTGGGGCATAAAGCAGCCCCCCCTAAATATAAATGAATTGAGATTATACCATGCACACTTTCAGATCACAATGCTATGAAAGTTGAAATCAATCCCAGGAAAAAGTCGGGATAACGTCCAAAAATGTGGAGGTTAAAAACCACCCTACTAAAGAATGATTCGGACAATCAGGCAATTAGAGAGGAAGTTAAAAAATCTATGGAAACAAATGAAAATGAAAGTACAACAATCCAAACGCTCTGAGATGCAGCAAAGGCAGTCCTAAGAGGAAAGTATATTGCAATCCAGGCCTATTTCAACAAACTAGAAAAAGCACAAACTCAAAATCTAACATAGCACCTAAGGAAACTAGAAAGGAAGCAGCAAGGGAACCTCAGACCCAGCAGAAGAAGAGAAATAATAAAAATCAAAGCAGAAATAAACAATATAGAAGCCAAAAAAAACCAGTTGAGCAGATCAATGAAATCAAGAGTTGATTTTTTGAAAAAATAAACAAAATTGATAAACCTCTTGCAAGGCCTCTCAGAAAGAAAAGAGAAAACACCCAAATAGACAAAATCATAAATGAAAATGGATATGTTACACTAATCCCTCAGAAATACAAGCAATCATCAGAGATTACTATGAAAAATTATATGCCAAAAAACTGGACAATCTAGAAGAAATGGACAAATTCCTAAACACGCATGCACTACGAAAATTCAAATGGAAAGAGACAGAAAATCTGAACAGACACATAACCAGTGAAAAAATCGAGTCAGTTAGCAAAAATCTCCCAACGAATAAAAGCCCAGGGCCAGATGGCTTCTCAGGGGAATTCTACCAGACATTTAAAGTAAAGTTAATACCCATTCTCCTCAAGCTATTCCAAAAAATAGAAATAGAAGGAAACCTTCCGAACTCATTCTACAAAGCCAGCATCACTTTGATTCCCAAACCAGAGACCAAACAAAAAAAGAGAACTAGAGGCCAATATCCTTAATGAATACAGATGCAAAAATACTCAATAAGATACTAGCAAATCGAATTCAACAGCACACAAAAAAAGAATTATCCACCATGATCAAGTGGGATTAATTCCTGGATTACAGGGCTAGTTCAATATTTGCAAATCCATCAATGTGATACATCACAATAACCAAAGAAAAAATAAAAACTATATGATCCTGTCGATAGATGCAGAAAAAAACATTTGACAAAATACAGCATCCCTTCTTAATAAAAGCCCTGGAGAAATTTGGGATAGAAGGAACTTACTTAAACATCATAAAAGCCATTTATAAAAAGCCACAGCCAATGTTATCCTTAATGGGGAAAAATTGAGAGCTTTCCCCGAGATCAGAAACACAACAGGGATGTCCACTCTAACCACTGTTGTTTAACATAGTGCTGGAAGTCCTAGCATCAGCAATCAAACAACAAAAGGAAATAAAAGGCATCCAAATTGGCAAAGATAAAGTCAAACTGTTACTTTTTGCAGATGACATGATACTGTACATGGAAAACCTGACAGACTCCACCAGAAGCCTACTAGAACTAATCCATGAATTCAGCAAAGTTGCGGGGTACAAAATCAACATACAGAAATCAGTTGCATTTTGATACACCAATAATGAGGCAACAGAAAGTCAAGTAACTGATCCTATTCACAATTGCATGATAAACCATAAAATACCTAGGAATAAACCTAGCCAAGGTGTAAAAAGCCTGTATGATGAAAACTATAGAAAACCTAAAGAAATTGAAGAAGACAAACAGAAATGGAAAAGCACTCATTGCTCATGGATGGGAAGAATAAACATTGTTAAACTGTCATTTTTACCCAAAGCAACCTATACATTCAATACAATCCCAATCAAAATTGCACCAGTATGGTATTGGCACAAAAACAGACACACAGAACAATGAAATAGATAGAGAACCCAGAAATGGACCCACAAATGTGTGGCCAATTAATCTTTGACAAAACAGGAAAGAGTATCCAATGGAAAAAAGTCTGCCTCTTTAGCAGGTGGTGCTGGGAGAACTGGACAGCAACATGCAGAAGAATGAAACTAGACCACTCTCTTATACCATACACAGAAATAAACTCAAAATGGATGAAAGACCTGAATGTGAGACAGGATACCATAAAAAACCCTCGAGGAGAAAGCAGGAAACAGCCTTCTTGACCTCAACCACAGCAATTTCCTATTCGACACATCCCCAAAGACAAGAGAATCAAGAACCAAAATAAACTATTGGAACCTTGTCAAGATAAAAAGTTTCTGCACTGCAAAGGAAATAAATAAACCTACTAGGTAACCTACTGAATGGGAAAAGATAGTGGCAAATGACATATCAGATAAAGGGCTAGTATCCAAAATCTACAAGGAACTCACCAAACTCCACACCCGAAAAACGAATGATCCAGTGAAGAAATGAGTAGAAGACATGAATAGACACTTCTCAAAGAGGACATCCAAATGGCCATCAGGCACATGAAATGATGCTCAGTATCACTCATCATCAGGGAAATACAAATCAAAACTACACTGAGATACCACCTCACGCGGGTCAAAGTGGCTCAAGTGAACAAATCAGGAGACTATAGGTGCTGGTGAGGGTGTGGAGAGACGGGCATCCTCCTACACTGTTGGTAGGAATGTAAACTGGTACAACTACTCTGGAAAACAATGTGGATGTTCCTCAAAAATTAACATTAGAACTCTGCTATGACCCAGCAATAGCACTGCTAGGAATTTACCCCAGGAATACTGGAGTGCTGATGCATAGGGACACATGTACCCCAATGTGCACAGTGGCACTTTCAACAATAGCCAAATCATGGAAAGAGCCTAAATGTCCATCAACTGATGAATGTATAAAGGAGTTGTGGTTTATACATACAGTGGAATACTACATGGCAATGAGAAAGAATGAAATCTGGCCATTCATAGCAAAATGGATGGATCTTGAGGGTGTCATGCTTAGCAAAATAAGTCAGGCTGAGAACAGACACAATATATTTTCACTCATAGGTCTAACAGGAGAAACCTAACAGAGGACCATGGGGAGGGGAAGAAGAAAAAAGAGTTAGGGAGAGGGAGGGAGGCAAATCATGAGAGACTTGAATACATTAAACAAACTGAGGGCTGATGGGGAAGTGGGGGTGATGGAGGCAGGCAGGCACTTGTGGGGAAGAGTACTGGGTGTTTTCTGGAAACCAACTTGACAATAAAATATATAAACAATTAAAAAAACAAAATGAGCCCATTTGAAAATAAAAAACAATAAAGAAACGATGGCCTTGAATTATACACTGGACAAGATAGACTTGACAGATATATTGAGAACTTTTCATTCAAGCTAATCAGAAGACACATTCTTCTCAAGTGTACATGGAACATTCTCCAAGATAGATCACACATGGAGTTACAAAACAGCCCTTAATAAATTTAATAAATTGAAATAGAGATCATACCATGCATATTTTCAGATAAGAATGCTATAAAACTTGAAATTAACCACAAGAAAAAACTTATAAAGCCTCCAAATGCATAGAGGTTAAAGAACATCCTACTAAAGAATGAATAGGTCAACCAGGAAACTAAAGAAAAAGTTAAAAAATATATGGATGCAAATGAAAATGAAAACATGACAGTCCAAACTCTTTGGGATGCAGCAAAGGTAGTCCTATGAGGAAAATACATGGCAATCCATGCCTATTTCAAGGAACAAAAAAAAATCCCCAGTACAAAATCTAACAGCACACCTAAAGGAATTAAAAGCAGAACAGCAAAGAAACTGCAAAGTCAGCAGAAGAGGAGAAACAATAAAGATTAGAGCAGAAATAAACAATATAGAGTCCAAAACAACAGTAGAACCGATCAATGAACCTAACAGCTGTTTTTTTTTCAAAAAAATAAACAAAATCAATAAATCCCTAGCCAAACTTCTCAAAAAGAAAAGTGAACCCAAACAGATAAACTCATGAATGGAAGAGAAGAGATCACAACCAACATCACAGCAATATAAACAACTATTAGAGAATACTAAGAAAAATTATATGTCAAAAAATTATATGTCGATTGGACAATAATTTGCTAACAAAAATTATACATCAACTGGGTAACTAGGAAGAAATGGACAAATTCCTAGATACCCACACATTATAAAAACTCAAATGGGAAGAAACAGAAAATTTGAATAGACCCATAACTAGCAAAGAAATTGAATGAATTATCTAAAATAGCTCAACAAATTAGAGTCCTGGGTCAGGGTTTCCCAGGGGAATTCTACCAGACATTTAAAACAGAGTTAATATCCATTCTTCTCAAGTTGTTCCTCAAAACAGACATGGAAAGAAAGCTTTAGGACCTATTCTATGAAGCCAGCACTACCTTGAATCCCAAATGAGACAAAGACCCCACTAAAAAGCAGAATTACAGGCCAATATCTCTGATGAACATGTATACAAAAATTCTCAACAAGATACTAGCAAATTGAATTCAACAGTATATTAAAAGAATTATTCATGCTGATTAAGTGGGATTCATTCCTGGGCTGCAGGGCTGGTTTGATATTCACAAATCAATCAATGTGATACATCACATTAATAAAAGAAAGGATAAGAACCCAATGATCCTGTAAATAAATGCAAAAAAAGCATTTGACAAAATACAGCATCCTTTTATAATAAAAACTCTCAAGCAAGTTGGGTTAGAAGGAACATATCTTAACATCATGAAGCCATAGAGGAAAACCCCACAGCTAATATCATCCTCAATGGAGAAAAACTCAGGACTTTCCCTGTGAGATCAGGAACACGACAGGGGTGTCCACTCTCACCACTGTTGTTTAACATAGTGTTGGAAGTCCTAACCTCAGCAATCATAACAAAATGAAATAAAAGGCATCCAAATTGGCAAAGAAGTCAATTTTTCACTTTTCAAGATGGCATAATACTCTCCGTGAAAATCCCAGAAGATTCCAACAAAAAGCTGCTAGAAATGATACATGAATTCAGCAAAGTTTCAGGATTCAAAATAAGAATTTGGTTGCACTTCTATTCACCAATAATGAAGCAACAGAGAAATCAAGAAATTCAACCCATTTAAAATTACATCAAGAACCATAAAATACCCAGAAATAAGCCTAACCAAGTAAAAGGTCGGTATGCTGAGAACCAAAGAAAACTTATGAAAGAAATTGAGAAAGATATAAAGAAATGGAAAAACATTCCATGCTCATGGATTGGAAGAAAAATTATTGTTAAAATGTCAATACTATCTAAAACTATCTACACATTCAACGCAATCCCAATCAAAATTGCACCGGCATTCTCTTCAGAGCTAGAACAAACTATCCTAAAATTTGGATGGAACCACAAAAGATTGTGAATAGCCAAGATAATGTTGAAAAAGAAAACCAGAGTGGGAGGGATCACAATTCCGGACTTCAGTCTCTGTTAAGATATTATAGTATTGGCACAAAAACAGATACATGGACCAATGGAATAGAATAGAGAACTCAGAATTAGACCCACACATGTGTGTCCAACTAATCTTTGACAAAGCAGGAAAAAATATCTAATGGAAAAACATCAGTCTCTTTAGCAAACAGTTCTGGGAGAACTGGACAGCAACATGCAGAAACCAGAAACTGGACCACTTTCTTACACCATACACAAAAATAAACTCCAAATGGATGAAAGACCTAAACGTGAGACAGGAAACTATCAAAATCATAGAGGAGAAAGCAGGCAACAACCTCTTTGACCTTAGAAGCAGCAATTTCTTGCTCAACACTTCTCCAAAGGCAGGAGAAATAAACAAAAATGAACAATTGGGACCTCATCAAGATAAAAAGCTTCTGGAAGCAAAGGAAACAATAAGCAAAACTAAAAGGCAACCATTGGAATGGGAGAAGATAGTTGCAAATGACATATCAGATAAAGGGTTAGTATCCAAAATCTATAAAGAACATACTAAACTCAACACCCAAAAAACAAATAATCCATTGAAGAAATGGGTAGAAGACATGCCCAGACATTTTTCCAAAGAAGACATGCAGATAGCCAACAGACATATGAAAAGATGCTCAATGTCACGCATCATCAGGGAAATACAAATCAAAAGCACAATGAGATACCACCTCACATGGGTCAAAGTGGCTAAAATTAACAACTCAGGAAACAAAAGATGTTGGTGAGGATGCGGAGAAATAGGAGTTGTCCTGCATTGTTTGTGGGACTGCAGACTTGTGCAGCCACTCTGGAAGTGTGGCGTTTCCTCAAAAGATTAAATATTGAATTACCCTACGACCCAGCAATAGGACTACTAAGAATTTACCCAAAGGATAAAGGAGTGTGGATTCACTGGATCACATGTACCCCAATGTTTATAGCAGTGCTTTCAACAATAACCAAATTACGGAAGAGCCCAAATGTCCACCCAATGATGAATGGATAAAGAAGATGTGGTTTTTACATACAATGGAATACTACATGGCAATGAGAAAGAATGAAATCATGCCATTTGCAACAACGTGGATGAAACTGGAGGGTATCACGTTAAGTGAAGGAAGTCAGTCAGAGAAAGACAGATACATATTTTCATTCATATGTGGAACTTGAGTAACTTAACAGAAGATCATGGGGGAGGGGAAGGGGAAGACAGTTTCAAACACGGAGAGAGGCAAAGCATAAGAGACTCAAACACAGAGAACAAACTGAGGGTTGATGAAGGGGCAGGGAAGAGGAGAATATCTGTGATGTGCATTGAGGAGGGCATTTGTTGATATGAACACTGGGTTTGTATGTAAGTGATGAATCAGGGGATTCTACCCATGAAACCAAGAGCACACTGTGTACACCGTATGATAGCCAATGTGACAATAATTTATATTTTAAAATATTTTTATTTTTTATTTTATTTAAATGTTTTTTTATTCTTGAGAGAGAAAGAGCATGCACATGCAAGTTGGGGCAGAGAGAGAGGGAGACACAGAATCTGAAGCAGCTGAGCAAACAGCACAGAGCCTGATGTGGGGCTCACACCCACAACCATGAGATCATGACCTGAGTAAAAGGCAGACACTTAACCAACCTGGCCACCCAGGTGCCCCTAAAACTATCTTTTTAAAGGTTATTTTTATGTTCTCACCTTGTGAATCTGAATGTGTTTATAGATCATGTGATATTAAGCACTATAAAATTAAATAGTAATTTTATATTAAGCTTGAGTGGTTGGATGTATTACCAATAAAATATTTTGATGTTCTTGAGGAAAATGAGAATAGAATTAAATTGGTCTCTGATCAAAGATAATAACTCATTTCATGGAGCAAATACAAGGACAAACCACTGCAGAGACAGAGATATAAAATCTAGGTTAAAGAGAAAGAATTAAATATTGCCAAAATTAGTATTTGAAGCTCATATAGGACTAAGACTATGTCTTTCATTGAAGTTCTCTGCAGCTCCAGTAGAAAAGTTTCAGGAGACATTCTGTTTGACCCTCGTTGAGTCACGTGCGTATCCTGGAAACGACCACTGTGCTCCAAAGGCTGGGCCTTTCGAATGGGCGGCACAGCATACGCTCAGCTCTGGGATGCTTGGGTGGGCAGTCTTAGGTTTCCTCGTGCCAGACCAGCCAAAAAGCTTCTTTACAGAATGTGACCTCAGTATTGCTGTTTTCCAAAAAAGTCAAGTAAAATAAACAACTGATACCCTCTCTAGATGTCAGTCTATATACAACAAAATAGAGCAAAACAACTGAGCTACCTGACCAACATACTCAAAAATTAGGGAACCAAGAGTGAGACAATGTATATGAGCTACATAGATCACAGAATCCAATTTAAGTTTTCGCCATTCAACGGGTGTGTTCAACTAGGCTACACTGCCGTTGACTAATATGTCTGGCTGGATCCACTCCTTTTACTATGAACGCTAAACACAACTCAGGTGTCCTGAAATTTTCATCCACAAACACAACACTCTGTGTAACCATTTTTAATGGCCATAGCTTTAAAGAAAGAGAACACTGTAATTCTGGATGACACACACCTTATTAAATAAGCTACACTTGGAAAGATCTTATTAATTCATGAGTACAATTCAGTGGGAAATGTGAAATTTAAATGATGCATTCCTTTGCAGCAGTCTTATATATTTCCATCTTTTATTTTGCTGAACATTTGACTCTCCTGGAAACATCTGAGTTGCTGATCAGTTAAGGGGAATGTCTCACTGTGATAGCTCCGTGCATGGGGGAGTATTTTCCATTCTCCTTCATCTGTGCACCGCATGTGGCACAATGCATTGTACGTAACAGTTCCTAGATAATGATCCTTTTCTGAAGCTCAGTATAAAGTAAGAAGAAAAATATATCAAAAAAGGTATTAAACCTATTAAAAGTTAGTTACAAGTAAATACCACTAGGTAATACACATCTTAAAGAGAAACAAGAGAAACCTATCCCCAACGTTATATGCATCATCGTGTTGTTGTCACTTCTTAAGCACTTAGTATGTGCCAGGGGCTACACTGCTTTTTTGAAGATACATTACCACTCTTAATTCTCACAGCTACCCATTTTACCAATGAGAAAACTGAGGCTCAGAGAGTAAAATCAAATTGTCCTTTGTTACATGTCCTTGGAAATCTTAAGGCTGCGTTTTAAAACCCATCTGTGATAGTTTAAAGATACAGTACTGCCTCTCTTGGTATTTTGTTCACTTTTAGTCAAGTTTAAAAATTGTGAATATTTTTGCAACCAGTTTAACTGGTAGCTCTCTATATACACTGTATACATTGCTATAAAGAAGTGGGTCTCGGGGCGCCTGAGTGGCTCAGTCAGGTAAGTGTCTGACTTCAGCTCAGGTCATGATCTTGTGGTTTGTGAGGTCAAGCTCCTTGTCAGGTTCTCTGCTGACAGCATGGGGATAGCTTGGGATTCTCTGTCTTCCTGTCTCTGCCCCTCCCCAACTTGTATCCATACTTTCTCTCTCAAAATAAATAAACATTAAAAAAAAAAAAGAAGTGGGCTTATTTCCTTAGACCTGAACCACCAAAAACACAACACTCAAATGTTACTATTTGTGCACTCACAACATAGGTGGAAATTCAACTTATTTTCACATCCCTTTGAGAAAACAGATGCTGTTTACATCTGAAGTGGGGTGTTTTTTTTTGACATTTTCATTTCCTCTTTTTATTTGATTTTTTTCTTTTTAAAGTTTATTTTCAAATTGGTTTCCATAAAACACCCAGTGCTCTTCCCCACAAGTGCCCTCCTCCATAACCACCACCCCCTTTCCCTCTCCCCCTCCCCCTTCAGCCCTTGGTTCATTTTCCGTATTCAAGAGTCTCTCATGATTTGCATCCCTCTCTCTCCCCAACTCTCTTTTCCCCTTCCCTTTCCTATGGTCCTGTGTTAGGTTTCTCCTGTTAGACCTATGAGTGCAACCATATGGTATCTGTCCTTCTCCGCCTGACTTATTTCGCTTAGCATGACACCCTCGAGATCCATCCACTTTGCTACGAATGGCCAGATTTCATTCTTTCTCATTGCCATGTAGTACTCCATTGTGTATATACACCACATCTTCTTGATCCACTCATCAGGTGATGGGCATTTAGGCTCTTTCCATGATTTGGCTATTGTAGGAAGTGCCGCTATGAACATTGGGGTACATGTGTTCCTATGCATCAGTATGAAGTGTTTTTAATTACTACAGTTATATACACATCATATGATATATATGTGAATTACATGGATTAAAACTTTGTTACACATAAAGCAAAGAAAGTGGCGTTTTTTCCTTCTGCTTATCTTTGCAGTTTCTCTTGTGCCTATTGTCAACCCAATTCAATACATATGCTATTAAATTATATTAATAATACTTGTATATTTAACAATTATGCTAATTTTATCTTAATGAATACACAACTGTGAATATACAGCACTATAATTATATGGCATTTATGGTAATGACTTTATACTGGTAATAATTACTGATGTTTTTGCAGAGTGGTCATTGCCTGCTATTATATATCAACATTTGCTAATAACATTTGCTTTTGGAACAGGGCAATACCTTTAAAGGTCCAAGAGAACAGACAGCGTACCTTTTATATTTAACAAATAGTCCCACTATTTAGCATCTATCAGGCACTCAGAGGCTCGTGAATTTGTAAATAATCCTTGAATGCAAGAATTTCCACAAAAGCAATAATCATACATTTGTTTAAAATACATCTCAATATTTCGGCTTGTGATTCTACAGTTTAAAATCACCATTTACTTGAAAGTGTAAGAATATTCGATATAAAAATTGATAATATCCTCATGCAGGTAGTGTCCACCCAATTTTTTCACTTGGTTACAACACTGCATTACAAGACAGAGGCAATCTTGTTCATTTTGCATGCCTAGAGTAGTGAGAATCAGGCATGAGATGTAGAAACAGAAGTCTAAGAATACAGAGGCTATATTTAATTTAGATAATAATTCATTAACAAATCCTAAATTCTTTATTCATGGTAATGCTGACAGAGCGCACTGAAAAACCTACTTTCTAAAACTACCTGGATAGGAAGGGGCATAGCCTTTGTGCTTCTAACGTAACAAGTTCCAATGGAAGTCACAGAGCAACAGAGTAAAGAGAAAAGCAATAGAGAGGAGACCTTACTTCCTCTTTTGTTTTCCCCTTACTGTTTTGTGACATGAATAAAGTCTCTGATGACTGTGAACTTCAAATGTCCTATTTATACAATGAGCACAATAATACTGGCCTTGTCTATTTCCTGGGATTACTGCAGACCTCAACTGAGATGTGAGACTACTTCAAATCTTGGAAACAAAGCCAGCGCTGAGGCTTGGACCAAATACTAATGAAGCAAGGAAACAACCATCTCAATATCATCAGAGCATCCTGCATGAATGGACATTCCACATAACGGAGCTTAAGCCTTGGAAGGAAATGTGTCTCTAAAATGAATGACCATGTGCTGGTCCACATTTTTTTTTTTTACTTTTCTGGCATACTGAACCTGTCTTAAATTTCCTACAATAAAAATCAAAATTACCATCAGTAACTGTGTTAGACTGGAACACAGGAACGTTGATTTGGCTCTCAGGATATCAAGACTTCACATGGCTCCAAGTTGGCCTCTGGCAGCCCCCCATTCCCAATTTGCTTCTTTTACTCAGGGGTTGCTTAAGAAATCAGATAACCTGGCTACTTGGAGTCTTGGGTAGCCAGGAAGTTTTAAGAAAGTGTCTGAGGGCGCCTGGGGGGCTCAGTCGGTTAGGTGTCCGGCTTCAGCACAGGCCATGATCTCACGGTTTGTGAGTTTGAGCCCTGCATCGGACTCTGTGCTGATAGCTCAGAGCCTGGAGCCTGCTTCAGATTCGGTATCTCCCTCTCTCTCTGACCCTCTTCTGCTCCAGCTGCCTCTCTCTGTCTCTCAAAAAAAAAATTAATTTAATTAAAAAAAAAAACATAAAAAAAGAAAGTGTCTAAAGGCCTTTCTATAAGTCAAAACAAAGATTTCAGGCTGAGGGTTCCTGAGTTCCATATGCAGCAACCTTTAGAAAAAGCCAGAATTCTAACCCGGAATAAACATTGTTGATAGATTAATATCAGTAATTCTGAGCTTTCTTTCTATGTTTTCCTGACCTTCTGGCTTTCTCATATACAAGAACATTCATAATATGCCAAACCAAATGTTTAGTTATATGTGTTCGAAAACATGGTGCCTCTGAAATGTTTATTTTAAAAGAAAAAAACAGAATGACTGTGGGTTGAAATGTGAAGGCTTCTGCCTCTCTTTCAAATGTTATCATAGCAGTGGGGTTGCAAATATGTACCTAAAAGCCTTTTGACCTGGTGTATAGGATTGTGAAGAACAACTAGAAAGTTGGTGATTCCTACTGGTTCCCTCATACCAGTAACAGTAACAGTAACAGATGGACCAATGCTCCTGAATTTTAGTCCATGAGAGTTGGAAAATTATACCCAATCTCTCTTAGACACCTTCATTTTTTTCATAAAAATAAATTAATCATAAGTTTAATTAAATAACAAAACAAAGCCAAATACAACTGAAAAAGCAATACTTCCCTGCGAAGTAATTGGAACAGGAGCCAGGTTAACACTTTCAAATCTTTCTTGAGGAATGAGAACGTTGTCTAACCCGCTTAAGTTTTCCATCAACAGTGAAATTTGCAAAGGTCACCCCTGACAAAGTAACACCGTATTTTCCTCACAGTCCTTGTTACAGTAGCAGTCAAGCAGCATATTCATTTTGAATTTAATTATGTTTGTAAATAGTGGGAGAGGCAGGCACGAAGCCCGAGCCGACGGCCCGCGGAGCCTCCGTGGGTGTCTAAGGAACGGCAGCAATCACCCTTGCAGGCTTCATTATTTTTCAGTGGATTTTTATTGGCTGGGGGTAATATCTTATTAAAATTCTGTTGGTTATAAAAGTTGTTTAAGGAAACCCATTCCTTTGCCATAATGTCTTCCCACCTGATTATCAGTTCATTTCTGCCGTCCCTGCTAACATTTATTCTTAAGACAGTGTAATTTTTGTGTAACCTTGATTGTTAGCTAATTTATTTCCCAAGTGACAATTAATCCCTGATATATGGCCCCAAACACAAAACCCCCATTGTTTGCTGAAGCATTCAGCTACAGCCACCTTGTATCTACACCAGAATCCATTGACAAAGCAGTTTGAAAATTAGCTTTCCTTTAAAAATGCTGCAGCAACACCACAGGTCTTTGCAATGCGTATCATGGAGGCAACATCAGCTGTGTAACTGTTTTCACTCCATGTAAGGCAATGTGATAGATGATACTGAAAGTATAGAAATAAATCATATGCATAAATAATTATTATGTGAAGTAATGACCAAAAATAACAATGTAAGAGAATTACTCTTTCTTTTTTAAATGTTTATTCATTTTCTTTGAGAGACAGAGAAAGATAGAGAGTGTGCATGCAAGTGGGGAGGAGGGAGGGAGGGAGGGAGGGAGGGAGGGAGAGAGAGAGAGTGAGAGAGAATGAATCACAAGCGGATTCTACATACACTGTCAGTGCAGAGCCCGAATAAGGACTTGATCTCATGAACTGTGAGATCATGACCTGAGCCGAAATCAAGAGTCTGATGCCTAACCAACTGAGCCCCCCAGGTGCTCCTAGAAGAGTTATTCCTAAATTCAGACAAGACGGAGATGACTAGAGGAAGAGACAGGTAAGACCTGCTAGAGGAAGTAGAATAAGATTGGGAACTTGAAACAAACATATGGTTCAAATATATGAAAATATAAAGCTCGGGAGAAGAAACAAAAGCAGCAAAACAGTTAAGTGCAATGCATCTAAAAGGATAATTACAATTGAGCTTCTTTAAAATGTTTAAATGTAAAAAAGTGGAAAACAAATGGGATCTTTAGGCTAAGAATAAATTAGAAGAACCCATTTATAAAGGTCTTGACTACTAGGGTGATAAATTTCAGCTTTATAATTGTGACAAATGCCAGAATCAGAATTCTGTATGCCTAGAACTACAATGCGATGTAACACTGTGAGGTTTTTTGATGTTATTTGTGGGGTTTCTTTCCCCATCTCTTAACCTGGGTCTCCTAAGAATTTTCAGAATGCAACTAGACTAATTTATCCTCAAGGAGGAATACAATGTTCTTTTATAAGTCATTGCAAGCTGTGCTTCCCCTGTAGGGTTTAAAACGTATGTAGAAACACAATATATGACAGAGTAGCACAACAGGCTAAAAGGAATACAGAAATAAGTCAAATAGTAGAAAGTATCTTGAATTGTTTGGGATGCGGTAAAGGTGCTATTTTAAAACAGACCATCATAATTCAAGAATGGATGTCTCTATCAAGTGTAACTATGAAAATGACAATAAAAATCAGGAACCAAAGGCCAACTGAGAAAAACAAAATCAATTCTAAAACCACTCAATTCAACAGAAGGCAGGAAATGAATCGAGAAGGAAAGAAGAAATGGAACAAACAAAAAACAATGAGCAAGATGGCATAAACCTAAACATAATAGTTTCCTTAAATGTAAGTGAACCAAATACTTATATCAAAACAATAAAGATGGCCAATCTGGTTATAAAGATATATGTTGTTTATATTCTAGCAGATAAACATTACATTTATGATCACAAAGAATATGAAAGTAAATGATGAAGAAAGATATACTACATAAACATTAAATAAAAGGGAGCTGCTGTGTCAATGCTAATGTAGAATTTAAGAAAAGAATATTGCAAGAGATCCACTGGTTTATATTTTTATGACAAAAGAGACAGTTCAACACACATTTTCAATGTGTATATAACAAATAATTTAACTATAAAACATAGAAAGCAAACATTAATGAGAGTAAATGAAAGATCAAGTACAAAATCATAGCTGAAAATTTTAACAAAGAAAAATCAGCAATGAGAGATGATCTATGAGATGCATAATTTGCCAACTTGCTTGATTTGTCACATTTTGAACGTTTATTTGTTTTTGAGACCAAACAGGGAGGATTCAGAAAAGGGGGCAAAGGACGGAAGCAGGCTCACTTTTTATGTTTGCTTCGAATTTTCTTTTGACATTTTTCCTTTTCTCTGTTTACCTATTTAAGCCTCCTTGCCTAGGTTTTCTCCCTCTGCTCATTCTCTGTACGCTGGCAAAGCAGCTAACTGGGCATCATCTCATCATAAACACCCTTGCTGCTTGTCCTTGCTTTTTTTCACTCAACAATATAGCTTTTGATGATTACCTTTCAATAAATCTGTATCTGCAATATTATTTTCACCCTGAAAAAGCATGTATTTCATTATTTAAATAACCTTAAGTATAGCATTGCCAAGCACTTTATAAACAATGTTTTGCTATTTCAAGGAGTCCCAAATCCACCACTCTTGAATATATTGGGGGGATCGTTCCCTGAAGTAGAATCAACTGGTTTAAGGGGATGAGGATTTTCCATCTCTGTGGATAATGCCACACTGTCTCGCAAATAAATGAGGTGGGTAGTGCCTTACACCAGTCTCCTGTTACCTCTCTGTCTCCAGGACTGGTTCCTCTAATCCATATTCATAATGCTGCAGGGTGACTGGTGAATATGCAGATGTGACTGTGCGGCCCTCAGGTCCTCATGGATTTTAGATTAAGTGTCTACGACTCACCAAAGCAAGAAAGGGCCCTATGCGCAAGGATTCCTACCCTCTTTTCCAATCTCACCCCCTGCCAGCTTGCTTTTGTACCTGCTTCATTTTCTGCCTGATACATCCCGTTCCGGGCCCTCAGCACTTCCTCTTTGCCACCTTTTACCTTCTCCAATCCTTCAATATTCACATATGAGTTTTCAGCATCTGAACAGTTCTCAGAACACAAAAGAACAGTCTATGATATTTTTGGATGAATGAATGAATGAATGAGTCAAGATTACATCCCACCCACAAATTATTATAGCATCTTGGTGTGCACATCTCTTTCAATGCACTGATAACATTTCATTTTAATCAGCCTGTCTTCTATACTAGTTTTATGGTGATGAGGACGCTACCTAGCACAAAATCAAGTGTCAGCTGAATAAATAAACGATGGAATGAGGTCCATTTCTTCTTCATTTACAGAAGAAAAATTCTGAGGGCCATGGATGTAATGCGTCTTTCCCAGTGACATATACCTAATCTAAGTGGCAGAACCAGGCCTAGATGTCATATATACTAATTTTTATTTTAGAACTCATTCTAGAAGTATGCTGCAACTTTAAATAATTGCATTTTGCTTTCTGTTTCACAGTGTTTTATGTCAAATAGAATTTGGACTAAACTTTGGAGGGTGTTTTCCGCCCTCCAGCCATAGCTCCGCTCCTGAATAAACAGCAAAGTCAGTGCCTGCCCTCTGTTCATTCAGCTTCCGTTGCCTGGTCTATAAGATCTCCGCTTCCCCTGCCTGTCTGCTTTACTGTGAAGGCTAAAAGAAGCTGTAGGGGTGTGTCCTGGATGTGGGAAGCATTATAGAAGTAATTTGTGATGATCGTTGCCTTACATAATCATATTCATTAATTCCTTCATGCAAAAACTATTTCTAATCACACAAGCAAGCATCTGGGCTCTGTTGATTCCAGAGATAACAATTACTGTTACTTTAGTCATATTACATGTGCGCCTACAGGAATTTCTATAAAGAACCTTTGACAAAGAAACCGACATTTGGGCTAACATATATTTTAATCAAGTTCAAGTTAAAGAGCTACACAATTCTGATCATGTCTACATTTCTCAATGGTTGAGATATGTAAGCTAATCAGAATTTTGGGAGGTTTGTCACAATTTATCCAATACCAGTAAACATTATACCCATAGGACTCAAAGAAAAGAGTCTTCATCAAAAAAGTGCTAAATTGTCAACAGAGTATTTGACAAGTGGGAAAAAGTGCTTTACATAACCTGAAATAGAAGTTGAATGTGGAATCTAAAAGAAAAACAAAAACAAAACAAAAAACAAAAAACAAAAAGAAAAGCAAACAAACTCTTAGAAACAGAGAACAGATGGCCGGTTGCCAATAACAGGAGTTGGGGGGCTGGGGAAAATAGCTGAAGAAGGTCCGAAGGCATAAACTACTAGTTATGAGAGGATATGTCCTAGGGATATAATGTATGGCACAGTGACTATTGTACTGCATATTTGAAAGTTGCTAAGAGGGTAGGTTTTAAAAGTTCTTACCTCAGAAGTTCCATGGATGTGTTAACTACCATTGGGGCAGTTATTTCACATTGCATACACGTATCAAATCATTACATTGTACAGTTTAAACTTATACAATGTTATATGTCAACTATATCTCAATAACACTGGAAAAATGCTCTATGATCGTTGAAAAAAATATATACTATAATGTAATGTATTGAGGTTTAATTCCGGTCCTGGTTTTAATCCAACCAAATTCCTTTCCAAGACCCACAGGCGTGGTTGAACAGTCTCTAGCTCACGAGGCTCCCTCTTTGCTTTTGGGAAAGTCTGATGTCTCCCTAAAAGTCAAATGGTTACAAATCAAATGTCAACTAGCAAGGTGTTTCTTTATTACCTCCTCTAAAGTAGCCTTGTCTCAGTGACTTTCTCAGTTACACATATTTGCCTCTATTATCTCTAGCACAACGTTCACTATAGCGAGTGTTGATCTGTAAATGTATCTGTTAATGTGTGGCTAGGCTCCCCCTACCTCACCCCACCCCTACTCAGATACTGCCCAAAGAAAATGGCACATATATCCTAGGTACCTGAGAGGCAATCAGTAAATATTTGTACAGGGTGTGAATTAGTGAGTAATCAAACGATAGTTCAGAGCACAGTTACCATCTGGTAATGGGATTTCAAAAAAATTGTCAGAACATGCTGATGTACTGTTATTGATGATGGGACTTTTTAACTGATATATTTGGCACCTCAAAACAGAGACTCAGTAAGAAAAAAGAGGCATCTGTCCAAAAAGGGCATTTCTCAAACGCATAATTATAATACGCTATTTTTATTCTTTTTTTCCAATCTGAAGGAATATTTAGTACTCTGTGCAATATTTATTACTAGACATTTCTACTCATGTATGTTTCTGTGTGCATATAGTGATGAGTTACAAAGACAGTATAATCTATGGGATGTTGCACATTAATCTCATATCTGCTTTTATTCTCTTCAGAATCATGGCATATCTATTTACACACACATATATGTGTATACATATATATATATTCACGTATACATATGTATGTGTGTGTAAATATATATACATATATATATATTTAAGGAAATAATGCCAGGCTAATTAAAAACTAATAAACAAAAGTTAAAACTTGAAGTAGGAAAAAGTAGAATAAGAAGAAGGAGGACATAAAAGGAAACAGGAGGAGAAAGAGAAAGAGAATGGGGAAAGGCAAAAGGCAGAGCAGAAAGAGAGACAGGAGGGGGGAAAAGGGAGAATGAAAAGGAAAAAAGTAAAACTAGGAAAAGAAGTGGTGCGCCCGTGGAGCCGGCTCAACACTGTGATAATATGAACTCCAAAACTTCCATTAGTACAAACATAAAATATGGCTAAAAGAACATTTGAGAGATTATTTTAATATATGAACCTGTACTCATATTAAGTTTCATATATATTGTATTTGTCTTAAAATTTAAATCTGTTGGTAAAAAAAAATAGATAATATGACAAATATTTGGAGGGAAATCTCAGATGTTGTATCTCATATTATATATAATAATTATATCTGAAAACCTGAAGGATTATGTACATACATATACTTATACATGTGTATGTATGTATATATACATATATGAAAACTTTAAAACTGAAAAAAACACATAAGTGAATGTAATTCTTACTTTGGAAAGATTTTCTAAGTGTATCAGCAATCAAGATGAGCTAAAAGAGGGGCACGTGGTGGCTCATTCAGTCAGATTTTGTCTCTGGTCATGATCTTATGGTTTGAGAATTCGAGCCCTACGTTGGGGTCTGTGATGACAGCTCAGAGAGTGAAGCCTGTTTCAGATTCTGTGTCTCCCTCTCTCTCTGCCCTTCTGCCACTCATGCTCTCTCTCTCAAAAATAAACAATGACAACATTTTTTAAAAGATAAAAGTGTCGGTTCATGTCTTCTGCTCATTTCTTCACTGGGTTACTTGTTTTGTGGGTGTGAAGTTTGGTGAGTTCCTTGTAGATTTTAGATACTAGCCCTTTATCTGATATGTCATTTGCAACTATCTTTTCCCATTCTGTCGGTTGCCTATTACTTTTCTTGGTTGTTTCCTTTGCCTTGCAGAAGCTTTTTATCTTGAAAGAAGTCCCAAGAGTTCAGTTTTGCTTTCATTTCCCTTGCCTTTGAGGATGTGTCGAGTAGGAAATTGCTGCAGGCATGAACTCCAAAGAGGACATCCAGATGGCCTACAGGCACATGAAACGATGCTCAACATCACTCATCATCAGGGAAACACAAATCAAAACCACACTGAGCTATCACCTCACGCCAGTCAGAGGGGCTAAAATGAACAAATCAAGAGACTATAGATGCTGGCAAGGGTGTGGAGAGACGGGCACCCTCCTACACTGTTGGTGGGAATGTAAACTGGCGCGGCCGCTCTGGAAAACAGTGTGGAGGTTCCTCAAAAAACTATCCACAGAACTCCCCTATGACCCAGCAATAGCCCTGCTAGGGATTTATGCAAGAGATACAGAAATGCTGATGCATAGGGACACATGTACCCCAATGTTCATAGCAGCAATGTCAACAACAGCCTACGGAAAAAGCCTAAATGCCCGTCACCTGATGAGTGGATCAAGAAGATGTGGTATATTTACATAATGGAGTACTACATGGCAACGAGAAAGAATGAAATATGGCCATTTGCAGGAGAATGGATGGACCTTGAGGGTGTCATGCTAAGCAAAATAAGTCAGGCAGAGAAGGACAGATACCATATGTTTGCACTCATAGGTTTAACAGGAAAACAGGAGAAACCTAATGGAGAACCAGAAGGAGGGGAAGAGGGAAAGAGAGTTGGGGAGAGAGAGGGATGCAAAACTTGAGACACTATTGAATGCTGAAAATGAACTGAGGGTTGAAGGGGAAGGGGGAGGGGGTAAAAGAGGTGGTGGCGATGGAGGAGGGCACTTATGGGGAAGAGCACTGGGTGCTGTATGGAAACCAATTTGATAATAAACTATTAAAAAAAATAAAAATAAAAAAGATAAAATATCTTTTTATATAAGTAAATAAAAGATAAATTCATAAAGATAAAAGACATTATTAAAATAAAAGGAAAAAAGATTAAAGACACATATTCCACAAATGTAACAACTAAACTGTTAACATCATTAATTTAGGGAATTCATTCAAATTAATTAGAATTAAAATATAAAGGCTTCAAAGAATAGAGTCCAAAGCTATGGTAAGAGAAAATTTAGAAAAGAAACAATTATAACTAGTAAACAGTTGCCCAAAATATTAAATTTCAATAGGAATTACAGAAATACAAATGAAAACAATAAAAATTAATATAATGTTGGCAAGTATATAAAAAAGCACTGAATATGAACTTGCAAATTTATAAACTTTTGAAACCCTGTGCTAATGGCTTTAAGAAACTTAAAAAGGTATGTACTTTATTCTAGAAATTTCTATTCTGGAATGCTTCATATGCAAATGTTTACAAAATTAAAAACAATATAGATATCCACTGTTAATGGTTAAAGTGTAGCATACTCACAATAAAATATACTTCTAGAAATCTCTCATGATTTTTAGGAAATAGCAAATTATAGAGTATAATTCTAACTTAATTTTTAAAAGTATAGTCAAAGAAGCGAGTAAAGACTGAAAAAATAAATGTGAAACTTCTTTAAAATAATGGGTTATTTTGTATTTTCCTTGATAATTTTAACCATTGCAACTTTTCCCTAAATGAGCATATTTCACTTTTATAATATGAAGAACACAAATGGTTTTAAGAGATAAAATTAACCAAGAGAAACGTGAAAAGCAAATGTGTTAATTTAACATACGAGAAATCATGTTCCTTTCCAAAGATGTAATTTCAAGCTTTTATAACATGTTACAGTTATTCATTTTATCACAATATTTTGTTCTTATCTAAACTCTCATAGCGAACAGTGAATTTCTGCAGAGAGGCATTGTTTCTTTGTTTTCTATTTTTTGTTAAATATTGGCATCAGTTTTTAAATGCATTAAGCCTTTTATAACTCCCATGATAGTTTGGGTAGTGTCAAATGAATACACTGTGTCAACTAAAGTTTTGGCTGCTATTGTCAGTGGGATATTAGGTTCTTGATCACAGTTGATCGTCAAATATTGTGAAAATCAGTAAGAGGAAACTTTATTAAAAATGGAGTCGGGATGGTGGTCAGGGGCAGTGCTCACACCTTACCACCTGCCCAGTGCTTACTCAACGAGAATGGAGGCACTTTGCATATAGACCCCACTTTGGCTAGCAGTTTACTCTGCCAGCAGGTGTTAGAATTACAGAAATACCAGCATCAGGCCAGCCAGTGACACACTGCCCCAACTCAGCCAATGAGAAAGCACTATGCTTCAAACTCTCAGGATCCTCTAATGGACTTTGCGGTTAACACTCCTCCCAACTTCCTCCTCTCCTTTGTTCTCTGGGCTTGCCTATGGTTTGCGTTACCTTGCTTGTCCTAGACTGCAATTCTCTGCTGGTCCCAAATAAACCATTTTTTTTCAGTAAAATAACTGGCAATTTTGTTGTTAAGGTTAACAGCATAAACAACAAATAATAAATACACCCAAGTTGCAAGGAAATATTTTAGAGAAAATATACTCTACAAATAGACATAATTCAAAAGTGAAAACATACACCTGTCTCAATGACCGTCTACAAATCATTCCTTTAGTGTTCAGACTATAAGACTTCACTAAGGAGCAATTTATTAGAGTCTGTCTACCTCTTAATTTACTGAAATAAAACAAAATATTTCCAAGCCTCTTGATGAAACCATGTCCTGTGAAAACTGACAATGAATCTCTCTTCTGATCATATACTACTCCAAATATATTTTTGATTATATTAATAGAAGTTTATTACTTTTTTCTCTACTTTTCCCCACTAACTCTAAAGGGAAACATTAAAGTAAGTTGTTCTTTATTAATAATTCAGTGAATTTTACACTTCAGTGATGTCAGGCAGCTGAGTGACCTGAAAATGAACCTTTCTAGAAGCATACTGCTAGGCTTAAAAAAAAATGGCTTTCACACATCTCTATGAGGAATGTACCTCTAGTTGTCTAATTATTTCTATTTAGATGTTCAGGCAATTAGGAAGAAAACGCATATTCCTTAGTAAGTATATCCAAGCATACCTTGAACCAATAAATAGCAAAATAACCAAAAAATAAAAAACCCAAACTCAAAAACCAAAACAAAACAAAAACCCCAAAACCCCAAACCAACAATACCAACGGCAAAAAAAACCCCAAAATTGCATTCCTCCCATATGGATATCTACTTTATAAGTGAAATATATTTAATATTTAAATGAAATATTACAAGAAGTATAACTCAGTGGATGTATTCAACTTAAATTTGCATTTCAGAGAAAACTTCATGATAATAGGGGGGAAAAGCAGGTCAATTTATCAAGAAGGGTGAAAATCCCACACAATAGCAACAGCTCAAGCTCAGAGGTCCTGAATGGGACTCTATAACCACAGAGTGATTATTTTGACACATTCAGCTGTTTAATATCATGCCTCGCTGCCCCTTTCTGGTTGATGATTTTGCTTTGTAGGATATGACAGGCCTAAATGAATTTTCACCCTTGTGAATTAAATTCCTCTCATTCATTTACGTTGGCCCAAATCCCTTATGCTCTAAGCAAATGTGTCTTTTTCTTCTTTCAATGCATCTGAAGGTATATACAATTATGTATAAGTATCTCAAATTCTCATAGTGATAAGGAGAGACAAACTGGTTAAAGAAGATGTAAGAAGAAATAGGAAAGTTACAAATATTTAACCATTAACATTTTTATTGACATCACGGTAAAACAGATACACAAGCAATTTAAGATTAAAATATGTTTCCAAATAAGCACGCTTTTATCCCTGGCTTCACAACTAAAATTCCCTTTGGAGCTAAGCAAGTTACAGACATGAGCGAATAGCGAACATTATTGAGTATTTCTGTGCCAGGGAATATTGGAAGTGTGTTCTTAAGTATTAACTCATGTAATCCTCATCACGCCTTTTATGAGGAATTACTGTATGATTCATGTTCCAT
This sequence comes from Suricata suricatta, assembly GCF_006229205.1. Classification (NCBI taxonomy): domain Eukaryota; kingdom Metazoa; phylum Chordata; class Mammalia; order Carnivora; family Herpestidae; genus Suricata; species Suricata suricatta. The sequence goes on from NC_043703.1 coordinate 17,558,300, forward strand.
TGGATTTCACTTAATGTCATTCCTCAGGTACAACAGAATGAGCTCAGACTCATCAGATTATGGCATATCAACACTATTATTGTACTTTATTTATTTATTCCTATTTATCCTTATACCCTCAGTTTTAAGATTCTAATGTGTTTAATCTATATTTTTAGGGGAAATTTGAAAAAGGTATATTTTTGTACATGTACCGTTCATTCTCATCAATGCTGTGCTTTAGAATTCATTATTTCTAAGTTTTTGCATTCAACAGTAGACCTTTAAGTTCTGCCCATGTTCCTATGGGTGCCCTGAATTTACTGTGTCTAACTGTTGCGGAGTACTCAGATGTGCACCTGCTGCATTTTACCTATTCACTCCCCAAGCAACATTTAGAATGCCTCTTATTTATAGCAGCAAAGTTAATGTTTCAATATTTGTTCCGTTTTTTCCCTTTGTTGCAAATGTCCCAGTAAATGTCCTCTTGCATGTCCCCTTATGTTACGTACTTGTGTGAAAATGTCTTCAGTGTGTGTGAATACTTACATGTGTCCTCTATATACATACACACTCACACACATATGGGCATAAAACTAAGTTCAAAGCATGTACATCTATATGTATAACTAGATTATTTTCTGCTGCCTTGCTTTCTAGGCTGGCCTGCATTGGCTCTACTACCTAGCACCAAGGAATTTGTGTTCCTATATCTTCATATCACTTTGATTCTAAACCCCGTCTAGTCTATAATTTAAGACTTTACACTTCTACCTAAAAGGTACAAAACTTTGTGTCCCATCAGGCTGCAGATGAGAAACCAGAGGTAAAGATATATAAAGTAACTGCCCAAGATCAAACCCAGGCGGACTGACTCCAAAGCCCACATTTGTAGTCACTATTCTGTACTTTCACCATAGAGGAGAGAGAGAATAAAGCACCAGGAACTGTGGCAATCTAGAGAGCAGAGAGAGGTGCTGCCTTATGACATTATAACATGTAAATATAATAACTACACACAATAACTAGGAGAGTGGCACATGAAACTCATCAGGGTGCTGAACTGACTCAAAAGCTTTCATTATATAATCTGTAATCTATATAATGATTTCATCATCCGAAGACTCATTCCTAAACTGGCTTTCAGTAGCACTAGTCAATGGTTAATAACAGTTCCCATTGAGATACTAGAGTCCACCTGATTTTTTCACAATGGGAAATGTCTATTCAGCATCAGTTACAGCTATAGTTCCTGAGAGCACATTTTATTTGCCCTGGCTGAGTCATTATGGAAATGTTCAAATATATGTTTCAAGTCATGGGTGAGAACAGATAGATACATGAAACTACTACTAAAACTACACAAAAATCTTCCCCCAAATGTTTAATAATTAAGTCTACCAGATAAATGCCAAAAATGTATAGATGCGTTCTATTGTTTGCTGGTCAGTCTACTCCAGAGTTCACACAGCCTATACCAGATAGAAATAACCATTTGTTGTGATTATTGTCATGAAAAAGTTATCTATTTCTCTAATGACTTAAACAAAATGCTGGTTTTGGAAGAGAACAAGGCATTTAGAAAAACTTGGGGGTCTCTCCCCAAGTTTTATGCCTTGAAGAAAGATCCTAAAGTTTTAAAAAGAAGACATCCCCAAACACTGCCATCTGATGCATCCATTCTTTAGCACACAGCAGTTTCATTTCCACGCCCACCATTCCATAGCAAATGCACTTATGGAAAGTATTAATCCTACGAGTTTAGTATTCACCAATGACCTTCTACTTATGAAATTTAATAACTGTTTCTTAATGCTTATCTAAACCTAATTCTCAACTGAATTTGACCACATTAGTTACATTCTCCATAGTTGGCTAAGGTCATCTCTCTTCTTTTTCACTTCCTACTTTTATCTTGTCTTTGATGTAAAAATTTATTGACTTGTATACTTACAGAAAGTTAGAGCTTAATAGATTTTTACAAAGTGAACACACCTGAGCCCAGTGGAACTCCATTCCACAGAGGAATACACTTTTATAAGACAAAAAAAAAAAAAATAGAACATCACCAGCAAATCTGAAGCCCATTTTCAGACTCTCTTTTCACCATTAATAGCCTTCCACCACAAAAATAGGCAGTATCCTGACTTCTCTTAATTCTGTCTTCTTTCAACTTTAAGGAACCAAAAATAGTGTCCCTGTGTTTTACTTCCTTGGCACTAAATTATGTTAGTAGGATATGAAGACCACAAAATGGTAGCTATCATTAAAAGTAAATATTCATGACAATAAGATTAGCTCTTATATTGGTAATACCTAGTAGAGCACATACTGTAGAGTAGACATTCGGAAGGGTTTATTATTTTCCATTGCATAATTCCCAAGTTATACCTAAAGTTATTCAAATCAAACAATTCACTTAGCTTTAGTTTTTAATGAGAAGCTCTTTTCCTCAAGAAAACCTTTCCTTACTCACCTTCAAGGACTCCATTTCATAAATCTCCCACATGAGAAGTAGTAAACATGTTAATAAAGGTTTCTAGGTATAAAAATGAAATGTAGTATTGATGAGGCATGCAGCAATTCACTGAGCCAAATATGTTTTTAGACCAAACTGTTTATGTTTCACCATTACAACTATTTTTAATATTTTTCTTTACTTTGGTCCTATGCCAGGGAACACTCTGCAGGAACTAGGAAAATTCCTAATTGTTTACTGGGCTAGTGTGAGTCTCATAGCAGGTGAAAACGATAAGAGAAGAAGCTTAAAATTCATCCTCCAATTTTGCCTCTTATTTCTCCTTAGTCAACCATATGCAACCATATGAAAAATAGCCTTCGTGTTTGCAAACATGTGGTGAGTTGGCAGAAAATTAATACCCGAAAGAATCATCTCCTTGTCTGTTATTAATGCTTTAAAAATACCACCAAAACCCCATTTAGGTAGTCAGAGGGCTTGTTTCTTCTGACACAACTTTCAGACATGCCAAGATCAAGTCACCTGACTGAGCTGAAAGGAATAAGACCAGGAATATACTTCAACAGGGAAGACTCGCTGACATTTTCTATTTAGAATTCATAATCAAAACACAGAACAAACAGGGCTTCTCTCTCTCATATATATATATATATATGCCTCTATATGTATGTGTGTATAATATACACTATACACACATCCACACATATACAAAAGTTGTCATTTTTAGGGATGCTTATAATTTACAGATCCACAACATAAATCATGTCTATAAAGTAGTTGAAACCAGAACAGAGTCTTCTAGATTATTTATAATTCTTAAAATGTTCTACTGTTTATTGGACTTAGTTAATTTATTCTTCAGTAAATGTTTAATGAGTGTTGAGTATGGGCCAGGGATGCTAGAAGGCCAGAAAAGATAAATAAATCACCTTCAAGGAGCCCTTAACCTAGTTGTGCTGCAAAACATATAAAGTAATCAAGTATAAAGCAATGTGATCCACTACTGACGCAGCGTAGGAGTAGTCACATTAGTAGCAGAAGGAGTAACAGTCATTCAAGTAGCAGTCATGAGAGGGGGCAAGGGAAGTGTGGCCTTTGGAGACACATCCCTTGGGTCAAATTCATCTCTGCCATTTTCTGGCATGGCGCCTCAGGAAAGTTTTTAAGTCTCTCTGCGCTTCAGTGTACATTTTTTATAACAGAGATGATAACTAACTATTAAACGAGCTGTTACACACAAAGTTTACTAGGAAGAATGTTTGACATATAGCAAGCCCTAAAAAGTATTCATTAGCATCAGTGCCATGAAACACTGCCTAGGACTTTGTGGATTCAGATATTGCACTGGATAACTTATAAACAGTATCTCATTTTACCCTTTTAACCCCGTGAGTTTAGTATTCTTATTCTAATTAAATAGAGGAAGAAATTCAGGCTCAAATATATCAGTGAGTTGTTCAAGGTCATACAATGGGTAATTTGGAGAATTGGAATCCAATCCAAATTCTGCCGGTTACTCATATCCTGAACCAAGTGCTCTGACAGCACAGAAGATGAAGCAACCGATGTTTTCCTTGGTGTCTGCAAACGACGTATGGGAGGTGGGTCATTTCGTTTGGAAACTGAAGCACAAATATGTATGAGCTGATATAATTAGAGCAGAGAATTTCATTGCAGGCTCAAGGCATAGCATGGTAAGGACATTAATCCATGGAAAAGCTTGGCGGTTTCAGTAAACAGGGAGAAGTTCTATGGCCCTGGTGTTAGGGGAAATGGGGCATGAAAGTTACAGTTGCAGATCATACAACAGTTTCCGTGAAAATCCAGACTTGGCCAATCCCAACTTCTATGAAATTAATGGGGCCCAACTCTGAACCTGTTGTGACCAACTTTTGAGCTTCCTCTGGATAGGCTGTTCATGCCAATCCTGACAGATTAAGCATTTGCATATTTTCAAAGTGACACTACCTCCTGAGCATGTGATTTTAAACAAAGCCTCTTCCCCCAGCTCAGTCCATTTCACACGCATCAGATTCTCCAAAGGGTGAACCAAATGGTTATCTGAAGGCAAAGTCAAATTTTGATAATGACATGAGCATCTAGTACAGCAAAGAATGCATATGTACATCACAGAATAATTCATGAATTTTTTTCTTTTTTACACAAAAAGAACATATACTGCCTGAAATGCAGTTACACGAATTTTACATTAAGAATGTCATTAGGTTGACCTCTGGGGCTCCTGGATGGCTCAGTTGTTTGAGCATCTGACTCTTGATTTCAGCTTGTGATCTCAGGGTTCATGAGATTAAGCCCCACTGGGCTCTGTTCTGGCAGTGTGGGAAGCCTGCTTGGGGGATTCTCTCCTTCCCACTCTCTCTGCCCCTCCACTGATCTCATGTGTGTTCTCTTTCTTTCTCAAAATAAATAGGGTCACTTGGGTGGCTCAGTTGTTTAAGTGCCTCTTGGTTTCCTGTAAGGTCATGATCTCCTGGTTTTCTGGGTTCAAGCCCCTCACTGGGCTCTGTGCTGGCAGTGCAGAGCCTGCTTGAGATTCTCTCTCCTTCTCTCTGCTCCTTCCCCACTTTCACTGTCTCTCTCAAAATAAAAATTTAAAAAATTTTTTTAAATAATTAATTAATTTTTAGAAAAAGAATATCATTGGGTTGACCTCTGATTTGTGACCTTTCTACCTGCAGTTACTATAATTCTGGCTTTTCTGTTTTCACAAATGTAACTTAGTAGCTTAAGTGCTTATGTTAAACATTTTCTTGTTTTCTATTATTGTTTGTCCACCGTCACATAATGGAGGTAGTATTGATTTTACATGTGTTAATTTCTCCTACCACACACGATGGCAGGTTACTAGCCTTGGAATAATTTCAGGTTGTTTGCTTTATAAATTACCTCTTAAACTGTACAGCAGAGCTATATCATTTTCTTTTTTACTTTTCCAACTCATTTACTGAGTGTTCTATATGTAACTTTTTGAAGTAGATTTGGTAGTTTAGATTTTTTGCTTTCCTCCTTGTCTTCCATTCTTGTTGATTTTTATAAAGCTATGAATTAACCATTTTTATAATAATAACAAAGTGTTTGTAATATTCATTTTTGAATGAACACACACGAATGGGAGCCTAAGGTTAAACTGAAAGGTGGCATCAGATTTTTTTTAATTAGAATTCTAGAGACACATGGAGATAGGTGCCTTTTCTCTATACTTTAAATGGGTTGTTTTATATTGGAGATAATAGGAGTAGTCAGTTACCACCAAACAAATGTACAGGAATGTACAAGAGCTCTTCAAAGACAAGGCACTGATATTTGTTAAATGCTGCTTCTACAAGTACTATAAATTATATATGAACAATAAGGAAAGGAGACAGTAGCAACTACTTGATAATAATTTGTGCTCTTACAGAGCTAAACACCATCTGGTGAACATTCTTAATATTTCCTCCTCAAACACCTTAATAAGCTGTATATTGACATACCATATGTCTCCCCTGGATAGTAATAGCTGTAGGAAGAGGAAAAACCAAAACCTAACCGACATGTATACTAACAAGGCATACTAATATTACATTTGTGCCATAGCATGAATAATGCACTTCGTGCAGCAGTTCAGTTTGCTGGTGTTGAAACATATTAGGTCTCCGTTATAACCCAGCGTGTTGGAGTACAGATGGACCCACATGTAATACCAATCACATCATGTCTGCCGAAACCTAACCACCAGAAAGTGTAAAGTGAACACAGAGTAATATTATTGAAATTATATTGACTTTTGTCCCCTAAAATAAACTTTATGAATTTCTGAAGTATTTTTAATACTAAAAAGTGATCTACTTTGGAGAAATACTTTAGTTGATTGGTTTTTATATTTCCCAAAAAGACCAAAACCCCCAACATAGTCACCAGATCCTTTCCCAAATTGGATTGTGAGCTGCACAAGAGAGGGAAACATTGATGTCCCCTCAACCCTGAACAGTGCTTAGCAAACAGTTGGTGTGCAGTGAAATTTATTCAATGAACCAGTAAATCTGTACCCTAACAACTCAAGGAATCGATATCACTTTCTTTTTCAAATTCTCCTTTTGTTTGTTTCATATTATAGGCCTCAGAGTAGTAATGTTAGGAATAAGACACTCAAGTGTGTAATGTGACCCCAATCATTCTTTCATTCGTTCAGTAACTAGAGTTTCTACTCTTGGCCAAGCATCGTGCTCAGTGCGCTGTGGGGGGAAAAGAAGATTCTACTCCTCCCTATTCCATTCCCAATGAGCAAAATGTAAATGCAGAATTGGGATCAAAATAAATAGTGACAGAAATCCATTCAATAATTTGAATGGCAGCACACCCGATGACAGACTGTGACTTACGTAATCACCTTTTCTTGATCACTCTCTCAACCACTCACTCTACAGGCACAGTAGGCAGTGAGATTTATGTAAATGCACCACTCAGGAACTGACAAGATTAAGAAGATGACGTCATGATACTTCAGTTGCTGTTTCTTCTACGAAGGGATGGAGAAACAAAATTAAAATAGTTGAATAGAGAAACCAAATTTAATGAATTAGCAACAGTATACTAGCTGAACATAAAATGTAGCCCAGAAGAATTTCGGTTCCAAAAAGTAAGAAAGTACTCAAAGAATAGCAGGTGGACAGAGCAATGAGACAAATAAGAACCCAAATACCTTAGAAACATCCAGGAAATGTTGTTATTTTCTTTTTTCTTACAAAGAATAAATAAACTATCTGAAAACTGAAAGTATCCAGATATGAATCCTCATTGTGAATAAGGATTGAAATATGGGCACTTGCAAAACAAGGAGGAGAATTTTAAGGGATGGATAGACATGAACAAAATACTCTGTCTTTGCTCGATTCTACATTTTACTGCTAAATGCTCTTCAGTGTGCCACGAGTCTCAGTGTCACATCAGTTTGAAAACCACTGTGTAGGGGCTCCTGCGTGGCTCAGTTGGTTAAACTCAGCTCGGGTCATGATCTCACAGTTTGTGGGTTCAAGTCCCGCACTGGGCTCTGTGCTGACGGCTCAGAACCTGGAGCCTGCCTCGGATTCTGCGTCCCCTCTCTCCCTGACCCTCCCCTGCTCACACTCTGTGTGTGTGTCTCTCTCTCAAAAATAAAAGTTTTAAAAAAATTTTTTAAAGAAAAGAAAGCCACTGTGTGAACAGATGGAATGCTGCCGTTAAAACTGCAGGTATGTGTTAAAAAAAAAAAAACCAGGAAAGAATTGCACAAAGTAAGATGCAAGAATTCAGAATTCTAATATCACAGATCATTTTCCACCATGCAAGAATAAACTCTGAAAAAGTGTGCTTTAATTCTAAATGAAGAAGTTCAGTTAATTGCAAAGCTGGCTCACATCACATGCCCGTAGGTGCCAAGCCACGTTATGAAACTGACTTAGGGTTCTGAGTTTAATTTTATTTTTCCTCTTTATCAGTAAACCCCAGGATTTGGACACTGGAAAGATACTTTCAGAAGAGAAGGGTTGAGATCTGTAGAATGAATGGCTCATTTCATTCAACAGCGACCTCTGCTGTCCATTCACTAGACTTACCGAGCCTCCTAGGTAAACGTGATCTCTGAGGGGTTAGGGATAATTTTGCACGTGTGCAGTAATTCAGTCAAGTATATAATACAGGGAAGTACTCAGAAATGATGAAGCGCACCCCCCGCCCCGCAGAAATCTTCTGATGATGTCGGGCTTCAGTACTTCCTTGCAAAAGAATGTAGATTATTTTTAATTCATTATTTTTTGAAATTGTATTTCAGATACAATCATGTTAAAGAACAAAACCGAAACAAAGCTACATTTTCTGAAAAGAAGTAGACCTGTAAGCATAGGGAATAAATTTAAATATTGCTATCATTAAAATGAGCAAAGATTTGTACATTTCCACAGTAGCACCTTAGTTCCAAATCATCTTACTTCTCGTAGAAACAAGAAGGGAAAAAAACAAAAATATAAATTACATACAGTATTTTCAGCAAGAGCATGAGACAAAGAAAGACCCTAACTGCAACAAATCACAGAACATGCTGTCACAAACAATTCTGCACTGAGTCAGAAGCACCCTAGGGAAGTCAGGCTCTGGTAGAAGAAATAATTGAGAGGATGAGGGATCTAGCAGTGGTAGATCACTAGAAATCCACAAGCAAGTCTATGAACCCAGAGGAGAAGGTCCCAATCAGTGTCAAAAATGCCGAGCAGAGTTAAGAGCTAACAGGATGGAAGTCCTCAGGGAAGTGGAGACAAATAATAATGAACAAAATGCTCAATGGTAAATCTCAGAAAACACATAAAAATGTAACTTCTAACACTGAGTGAGTCATTGGGGGGTGGGGGGAGTTTGTATCGTCTGTGGCAGTGCCGCAGGTAATAGAAAAGGACAAAGTGGAAATGGAAACTGTTCTAGGCCAGTTCGGGATCCAGGAATTAGATAGAACACCAGTGGCTCGATAATATCCCCAAACATGAGGCAGCAGTTAGTTCATCATTGCAGCGAACAATGGGAGAAGCCTGAGCTACAACGCGTGCACAAATTCTGGAACTGGTCTCCCACTTTCTATGAAAACTCTTGCTATTAGCTAGTCAAGGAAATTCAACATTCCTAAATGAGGAACAATAAAGGAATTTGCTTACCATCCATGAAAAATACTCTAAGAACAAAGAAAAGGACATCTCCACTCCCTTATTCATCAGAAACATGTTGCTATAAGAGATGGAAAGTCTAATGAACAGTCAAACATGCCAACATACATTTTAACAATGCAAAACATATAAAGAGACCATGAAGTGAAATACGAGACCTTAGGGAAGAGGTAGCCAGTGAGCGAAATTGAAACCAGGAGGACTCATGGAAAAAATGGGATTAAAGATGAAGTCATTTTAGAAAAAACTAAATTACAAATTAAACAAGAAAGACTGGACCACAAAAAAAGTAAAGTCATAAAGAAATAGTGAAAGAAGAAAACAAAATGAATCTTTTTCATCCCTCCAAAGAAGCAGAAATATCGAAATTAGAATCAGAAAAAAAATTGTGTGTGTTGGGCCAAAGTATATAATAAATATCATGTTTGATATTACATATTGTATTATAATAAAAATATAAATATCATATTATATTAAACGTTAAACATATTAAATTATGATATAGTAAATATTGTATGTTATGAGAATGTTCAAGATAAATCCTTGTATAATAATTGGACTATCATGATTAAGAAAGGATTATGTGGGAAGCTCAATACAAAGATTAAGTCATTTGTAAGTAAAGAAAATCAGTGAAATATTAGAGTTTTCCACAGCAAAAGCTGATGCCAGAATATGGGAGGAACTATCTCCAAATTAATCAAGAAGAGAAAAAAAGTCAATGGCTTTTTCTTTATCCTCCCAAGAGATCCACTGACTAATAAAGCTTACCGTTATGATCACCCATAAATTCAGGCAATATTGTTTATAGTAAGATCTTACAGAGGAATAAGATATGCCTCCCCAAAATGTACCTCCTTGGCATGTAGATTGTGTCCAACTGATTCTCATTAGGACACATAAGACTCAGTTTTCTTCTTTGCCCCTGATAATTGGCAAAAAGTATTTAGATACAGGACCTTTTCTAAAGAGGAAATGGTCACCCTACATAACTACGGTGAATTAGGTGTGGTGGACAAGAAGGAAGTTAACAAGCCCTATTCGATCAAAGTCTTCTTTATCCTCCCCATCACTTCTGCATTGCCCAGCAAATACTTGTTTGCCAAGCATTTGTTTCTTCCATTCCTCTTGTGAATTGCCTTTCTTCCCTTTGAAGATGCAGACCTCTAGCCCCCACCTGTTAGTCCAGGATGGCATATGTACCTCATTTTGCCTGTCTTGGGAATCTATTAGGTTTATGTGGATTCCCCATACACATGCAATTAAATGTGATTTTCTCCCGTTAATATGTCTCGTGTCAATTTAATTTTAGGAAAGTCAGAAGAATGCCAAAAGATAAATTAAAATTTTCCACTCCCCAACAATCTTCTTAAGGAATCTTCCGGAGAAGAAATTCGGCCAACTTAGTGCTGATTAGGGGAAAGACTGTCATAAAGAATAGAAGTGAGTGTGGAAAGCATTCATCTGTAGATTTAAGGGGAAAATGGTGTGGAAAATGTAAAGCCACTTTTATTGGCAGTTCTGACAATGTACAAATGATCCAACTTTAAGCATTAGGGAGAGAGAGAAGGGGGAGGGACGGAAGGAAAAGAGAAAGAGCACGAGAGAGCACATACCTACAATTATGTAGAATTAGCTTCCTGGCTGTGTCATATATTACAGCTAAGAGTAATAGAGTATTTTTAAAGCTCATAATTCACCCCAATGATATAAACCTATTAAATTGTACAAAAGAAACTATTAATAAATGTCAGTTACAAAATCTGAATAGAGCAGGAGTCATAGAGAAATTAAGAAATAGCACCTAGCTTAATGTTTTTGCCACTCATAGTGAATAGCCATTAGATATTGTCTAAAGAAATGGGGAGGGATGCCTGGGTGGCTCAGTCTATTAAGCATCCAAATCTTGATTTCATCTCAGGTCATGATCTCAAGGTTCATGAGTTCTATCCCTGAGTCAGGTTCTGTGCTGACAGCACAACCTGCTTAAGATTCTCTCTCTCCCTCTCTCTCTGCCCCTCTCTCACTCATATGTGCTCTTTCCCTCTCAAAACTGATAAACAAATTTTTAAAAAAGAAATGGTAGAAATTTTAGATAACAATAAAATTGTAAAAGTAATGACTAGAAAAATTTATCAGTCCTATTGACAAAAATAAATGATCATTTATTTTTAAAAATATTTTCAAATAATATTAGAAAGCAATACTCAATTTAATAATATTTACAAGAAATATGCCCCAAAAAAGATCAAAAAATTTTTAAAGAGAGTCAATAGATATAAACATAGAAAATCCAAACAAATGAATCATCAGACTATTTTTATAGTCTGTTTATATTCTGTTCCTTGCTTGTGTTTTTATTCCTTTCTAAAATTTGGTGACTTAACTTTAATTGTTTATTCTTTTTCTGATAATTTTAATCTGTTTCTTGTTATTTTGCTGTTTACCTCATAAAAACTATTTTCCATGAGTGTTTTGTTGTTGTTGGTTTTGTTTTGTTCTGTCTTTTGATTGAGAGAAAAACCAGAAACACTAGTACATGCTGTCTCTCCAAATTCTGACTACGTTCATAATTCTCCCACTTTTGTTTACTTTTCAGAGGCCTCAGTTAATTGTTGATTGTAGTTGACATCAATGTGAAGGGCTGGCTATAGGGAGCTAACTCTACATAAAGAGCCAAAGAGCCAGAAAAACCACTTGTTTTTTAAAAGTTATTTCCCACTAGTAATTTGTGGGAGGAAATGCAGATTTGGAGACATAAGTTTTTCATGGCATGGGAAAAATCATCTAGCAATAGAAAGCTCCATTCGAGCTATTACAGAAGAGATACGGTTGAGAGGACAAGCAAGTTGACAGTAAAGAACCCACATGGACAAGCATCTCGACAGATAATAGAGTCCATCCTACTCCCAAGAGGAGAAATTTTGTATTAGTGAAACTTCAAACAGGTATCACTTTCACCTCAGTTAATCCACAAAAATTGAGTCAGCAACATCTTTGATAAACCATATTAAAAGTAGCTGATAGATGGAATGCCATTAACAGAATGAGCCGTTATCCATCACTCCGTAAAAGTCCATCCATCACCCTTATACCAAATCCAATTCCATCTTATACCAAGCACACATACTACACTGAAAACTGTCAACTTCTTATGATATAAAAAGTTTTCTTCCATGACTATGTGATCATATTCAGAGAAAGAATACAGAAAGCTCATGGATAGCCAGGAAAAAATAGAAATGTTACAGTAAAACAATAATAAATACACTACATATCAAATTAATAAATTATATCACATAATATAATGCTCAGGTTACTGATGGAATCTGATATTAAGGTATTCTGTTAAGTAAGTATTCTGTTATAAAAATGCTGTATAATCTCGTCAGATTACATTATTTTCAAGTGAAATAAATAACAAAGGATAAAACAACCTTACATGTAAATTGACTTTAATCATGGTCTTTGTTAGAAACATGCATAATTACTAATGAAGTACAGATGAATGGTCATTGAAGCATATCAAAAAGTAGATATTCTTAGGGGTCCTTGGACAGCTCAGTCTGTTAGGCACCCTACTCTTGATTGCAAGCCCATGGTTAGTGGGTCAAGTCCTACATTGGGCTCTGCACTGACAGTGTGGAGCCTGCTTGGAATTCCCTCCCTCCCTCTCTCCCTCTTTCTCTCTCTCCCCCTCCTTTTCTTGCTTATGCCTTCAGTCTCTCTCAAAATAAATAAAGAAAATAGAGATCCCTAAATAACAGATATACAATCCAACTAATTGTTCTCAAACAGTAGCCAGAGATTCTTAATCCCTATTAGTGACTGATACGATTATTTATCAATAATGCAGTTTGCTGTATGTAATGTTCCCATGAAAAATTTCACACACTTTTTGCTAGAGATCTCTTTGAATTGGGCATGTAATTTTTAAATATGTGGCCACAGCTCTAAAGAAGCTGATTCATTCTGTCCTTATGATTCAGATATGTAAGATGTGAGCAAAAATTTACCATAAAGCAACCCACTGTTTCTTTTAAATCATGTCATACACATACATACACACATACAAAAAGTTAATAGTGATGAAAATCTTAAGTGAAATGAAATATACAGCTTGTGATGAAGAAATATATATATACATATATGTACAGCCAACAAGGTTTCCAACAGTCATATATTTTTTTCATAAATTTCCACCTCAAGTAAATGGGAATTTTCACTTTTGTAATATATTGCATATTAAAAATGAACTGTGTTTTTATTGATTTTGAAAGCAACACTTCCAAGTATGAAAGTAATAGCTTTTTGATTGATTCAGTCAGGATGAGTTAGACGTTGAGAAGAAAGGGAGAATTAATCAGCAAGGGTTGATATAGGACCTGTTCTTGCTATAGATTTCCATTTTTTTGTGTCATTGTTCTCTTGTTAGAAACCTGATGGACTGTTTGCACCAAGTTAAATGATAAAATGACTATGGCTAGAGAGGGACCGAGTAAAGATATATAAAATTAAGTATTTTGAAATTAAAGGTAGAGACCAAATTTTAGAATAGTGACAGTATTCTAGTAGAAGGGTGTTTTTAAAAGTCGGGTACATAATGAAATCAATCTTCATAGGAAGGAGGAAGTTGAAAACAGAAACAAATGAGATTAAGGATATAACTTTGCCTTGCTTTACCAAGTAGATGTTCTAGAATATATGAATGCAAATCACGTCTGTTGTCAATCAAATTGCAAATGAATACAACCCTTGGGCTTTCGCACTGAAATTTATTTATTTTCTTTACTCAAGTGATTCAGGAAACATGTAATAAGTTCCCACTCTGAGCCAGGCACTGGACACGAGGCAGAAACCTGGATAAACGGAGCCCCGCCCCACACACGGACATGGAAGGGAGTGTGCGAATTCTCTAGTGGCTCCCTTCGTCCTCAGGCACCAGTGTAGACGTGTAAAGTTCTCAATCCACCTGGGAGGCCACAGGGAGGAGAATGTTATCCAGAAATGCCAAACAGACTGAGAAGAGAGAGGACCTAGGACCAAACATTGAAAGAAAATCGCATAACTAAGGTGATCCAACAGCTTGGCTGGAAGGGGAAGATGGAGACAAGCTTGTAACCACAGGGAAATAAAGAGCTGAGGAAAGATTGTATTAGGGCTTCAGAGACTTTAACATGTCCCAAAAGAAAACATAAAATAAAAGCCCAGTATAGAAAAATGTTGATGGCAAGTAACAGTTAATGCCTAACGTGAGCCCAGGTGGAGATGGATGAATTGGCCTCAGAGAAGAGGGGCCCATTTAGTGTTCTCGCATGAAGAAGAGAGAAAAAGACATGAGATGCAAACATCTGGATCAGCTCCAATTTGCATGACTTTATGATCATCTCCAGGACCTCTCAGCAGCCCAGGTTTAGATAGCTGTATTAATCCAGAACGGTTTGTCCGGGGGGGACCAGCAGGATAGTGGAATGGAGAATGTTACCAACAATTGACAAATGACAGGCAGTGGCATCTAGACAGAACGGACAAAGGAAGAATATGAGACCATGTACGCATTCTGGGATGGGAGGTGTAAACGGGGCCAAAAATCAGATTAGAAGAAAAAGTAGGGTGGAATGTTGTAAGGAGAAAAGAGAGGTTGAGAATTTCTGACTTCATAGGTGGAGCCTTGCTGGCTTCCTTACCTTATGTGTCCCATAAGTCACTAACTCCTGTCATCTGCATCTCCATCATCCCCCTTTTCAGCCCAGTGACAAAGCCATGCTTGATGCCCTCACACAGCAGGGATTTCTTCTGCTGGAGTCTCTGAAAGAACCTCTGCCTCTAATCTCACTTCCCCTTTAATAGACCCTTTAACATCTCCGAGCAATATATATTTTTTTGTGTGTAAATCCTTGGGGCACCTGGATGGCTTACTCAATTGAGTGGCCGACTTCAACTCAGGTCATGATCTTGCAGTTTGTGGGTTCGAGCCCCACATCAGGCTCTGTGCTGACAGCTCGGAGCCTGGAGCCTGCTTCCGATTCTGTGTGTATCTCTCTCTCTCTGCTCCTCCCCCACTCCTGCTCTGTCACTCTTTCTCAAAATTAAACATTAAAATAAAATTTAAATAAATAAATAAAAGTAGAAATTCAATAAGGTCGTTTGCCTGCCTAAACTCATGTTAAAAATAATGAATATGAATGATTCTATGCCAGGAACAATGAAAAATAGTGACTCAAAGGTTTGTTTAGGGAATGAGAAGAATGACTATTGGTAAGGTGCACCGTGGTATGTGGCACACAGATTCACTCGTTGGTATTATATATGACAGAAAGAGAATTCAACCCAGAAGTCGGACCTCTGGCTTTGACCATCTTATCAATTGCCCAATATACTCAAAATAAGTGAAACATCTTCTCTGAGTCTTGGTTTCTTTGTATGTAAAGAGTTAAAAGAAGTTACTTCTGAGGTAGTCGCTAGTCCATAAACACTGGTTTCTTAATTCACTGTTAGAATCATAGCATTTACATGTAGATATGTAGATAAAACCCCATAACAAGGTAGTCTATGTAAAAGATGAACACGAGCAAATTTCTTCTGTAAGAGATAGCAGCATTTCTTACTTCTCTAATTCTAATTTTTTGTATTAGAATAATAATGATATATAGAATTAGGGAATCACTATATTGTACACCTGAAACTAACATAATACTGCATGTTAACTGTATTAGACTTAAAATGAAAAACTTGATTAAAAATTGCAAAGATATACAGAATCTCATACATCCCATTGTCAATATTAACATTTTATATAACAATAGTATATTTGACCAAACTAATAATTTAATATTAGTACAAAACAATTGTTTTACCTATAGACATTACTCAAATTTCACCACTAAAGTCCTTTATTTATCTAGGATTTGATGCAAATCCAGAACAGTACATTGCATTTAGTCTTTAAATCTTTTTTGTTTATTGATTTTGGGAGTTTGGGTAAGTATTAGAAATGATCCAGATTTTGTAGAATTGTCCTCAATTGGAGTTTGTGTAATTGATTTTATGATTAGATTGGAATTATGGGTTCAGAGTAAAAATAACACATAATAACAATAATATCATTGCATCATATCAAAAGGTACAGGATAGCAACATGATTTACCACTAATAATATTAACCTTGATCACTTAATTAAAGTGGTATCTACCAGGTTTTTCCACTAAGATACTATTTTTCCATTTTTATTGTTTGAATCAACTTTCTAAGTTTCTATCATGAATAATTATAGAAATATTTATTGGTAAGCATTACCAGAAAGGCAAGGACAAAAATAAGACCTTTTTCTAACCTACATAAAAATGTACCTAGGTTATATTTAATGGTTTTTTTAAATGTCACTAGGTTACATTTTCCTAAAATGTGACATCTAAGTAATGATGACACTCATTTAAAAAACTCAGAGTTCAGGGTCACTGTGTGGTTAAGTCAGGTAAGCATCCAACTCTTGATTTCAGTTCAGGTTATGATCTCATGATTGTGAGATCAAGCTCCCTGTCAGACTCCACACGGAGCATGGAACCTGCGTGGGCTTCTCTCTCTGCCCCTCCCCACTCACAATCCTTCTCTCTTTATGTAAATAAATAAACTTTTACATAAAATTCAGACTTCAATTACTACAAGTACTACATTTTTGTATATTTATAGTAAATTGAAAACTGAGTACAGTCATATTCCTTTTAACTATTATTAGGAACACTGGAAACTTTCATTGCAAAGGTACTTGATGTAATTTTTAAGCATCTTTCATTTTTTGGTCAATGCACAGCAATATTAAATTATTTACACGTCATTTGAACATTTTACATGTGTACAATAGTCAATTTTTTATAAACATAAGCAGATACATATATACAGATATGTAAACAGATAAAATATACTATGGAAGGATTAAGGGCCTTTCTTAAAAAAAGAACTGAAATGCCTACATCTTTTCTTTCCATCCCTGAACCTTCTACGTACACAGTACTCCTTTAACATTGACCAGAAGGCGATGGCCATGACCCTTATTCTGAAAACTGGCACCATACACTAGATCTCTTGGCTGGAAGGCACTTAGTACAGATTCCTGACCCTTGGGCTACTGTAAATCCAGACTGAGCTTGCTCCAGATGTTTCCAAAGATTCTTACTGTATTTCAAAGTGGTCTCGAGAATTCTCAGCTCATAAAATAACCTGAAATAAGCATCAGATATCTAGCAAATATAATGGAGTTGGATTAAGTACTGATGGGTCTCCATTCACTCATAGAGGAGTGGAAGGTGCTTAGACTCTGGGGTGACCTAGATAACACAATGCCCTAGGTCTTTCGAGTCACAGCTACCCACCCTTGCCCTCAGATTTATCTTTCTAACGTCCACTTACATTTGTTTCTCTTGTTAAGTCTAAATAAACCTACATACGATTTAGAAATAAAGTCAGGAACTGAACCTACTGTTTCTGTATATCAAGTCTTGGAAAATATACTTTCTGTCACCTAATGTATCTTTCAGAACAAGGCCAGCAATATTTTTGTAAAACCTGGTGTGGAGAAATACAATCTGGAAAAAGTATCTGTAATCTTCATCACAAACCACATAAGTCAATAGATCTTCATGACAGATCTTCAAACCCAAACAAAAAATCAATATTAAGGCATTTACCTGTGAGGATTTCAACATTGTGCCATAGATTTTAACTTGCTTCCCCCTTTCTGAACTTGTTCTTTTGTAGAAACAGAGCTAAATCGAATAGTAAACTTCACATAAAAATAGATCTTTATTTTTCAAACTATTTTTAGCGTTTTGAAAAAATTTAGTTGCACTACTTTTTCACTCTCATCAAACAAAATATGTTTATGTTAATCAAAGTAAAGACACTTGAATAAAAATACTTACAAGAAAGAGGGATTCCCAAACTAATGGAATCCTTTAGTTGATGGGGTTGTCACATGATTGTTGGCCCAACTGTCGGAGTTTGGTAAGGGTCATAGTCATGGAGAAGCAGTGCTAACCAAAAGTGTGTAATTTAATTTAGGGAAAGTAAGATGTATTGTGTTGGTTTTGTTGTGGGTACATGAGCGACGGATAAGCCGGAATGCGTTCGCATCTGCCTAATGAAACACTGGGGTGCAGTTCCCCACTACTGTGCTTAGCAGATAAGTTATCAGCAGTTTAGAAGATGCTCTTGCTTCTAGTGGTTGAATTTGCATAATTTTGAGAGTCCTGGTGGTAGGCAGGGTAGAATGAACCATTGGCTTGGAAAATGTCAAAGCTGCAATGGATTCATCCCCAGGCCGCTGAGAAGATGTTCCCAAGGCCCCATAAGGACAGCACGCAGATTTCCAAATAAATTGACTTCCATTACTTAAATGTGTTTGTTTCCTGCTGTCTCATTTCTAAGAAACCTCGCCCCATTGCAGGAGAGACATCTATGGTATTATCTGAGATCCTGGAGCAAAGAAAGTAATGAGATGAATATTTGTCTTCTATTTTTTATAGACAATGGAACATGCTAGGACCTCCCCGTATGTGATGAACTGATTTCTGTAATAAGACTGCATGGTTTAAGAAAAATAAAAATGAATGAACATACTTTTGTTACAGGGCTTTTCAACTTTGGCTAGATTTCTGTGGAAAAAATAGTGTTCTGTGGTCCTTAAAACCTGTTTTCTCCCTCCTAGACACACAGTGAGACCACTTTTACCAGCCTCCTTTGAAGTTAAGTAACTGTGTGGTTGATTGTGGTCAGTAAGAAATGGGGAGAATGGCTGAAGGTGACTTCCAAACCGATCCCATTAAAACCTTCTGTGTGATTAGGCTTGCCTATTCCCGGGGCGCCTGGGTGGCTCAGCCAGTTTAGCGCCCGACTTTGGTTCATGTCATGATCTTGTGGTTCATGGGTTTGAGCCCCACATCGGGCCCTGTGCCTGGTGACTGCTTTGGATTCTGTGTCTCCCTCTCTCTCTGCCCCTCCCCCACCTGTGCTCTGTCTCCCTCTTTCTGTCAAAAATAAACAAACATTAAAAAAAATTGTTTTTAAGCTTGCCCATTCCCTATCCACTATCTGAATGGAGAGAACTCCATCACCACAGAGAAGGGGGAGCCATGTGCCATGTGATGGAAAAAGCCTACAGCCAGCATTGCTTTTCAGTGCAAACCCCTATCAGCTACCTTTAATGGATACTACAGTGAGACATAAAATTATAATAATAAGCCACAGAAATGTGGATATTGTTTATTATAGTGGTCTGCTTATCCTAGTTAATATAATTTTCATTAGATCTAAAACTTTTATACCTAGATGACTAAGATTGGTTGCCGTAGGGACAGAGAGATAGGGTTAGGAAATAGGGAGAATGCTATTTCAAATTAAGATAACATTTGCAAAGTATTTAGAACAGTACATGAAACATTGCAGCCATGATACGAATATTTGCTTAGATTGATAAGTATACAGATAGATTAGACAGTTGTTTGTTCTTTCTTTTTTTTCTGGCAGTGAAATTCTAAATTCACCTGAATCTTTGGTTGATCTTTCTGCTTCCTTGCAGAGGCACGTCCTTCTCTAATTAGCCATATTACCTGTGGGGTTTCTTTCTGAGCACTCAGTCCTACACCCAATTCTCTTATCACTTTATGTTATACCCTTGGAAAATTTTATCCACAACTATGAAATCTAGTATCTCCATAGGTTGATAATGACACAGTCCATATCTCTACCTCAGACTTATCCTTTGAAGTTTAAACCAGCAAAATCAATTTTCTACTTGAAGCCAACTCTGAACCTTTCCAACCTTCACATACTCAACAATAAACGAGGGGCGCCTGAGTGGCTTAATCTGTTAAGCATCCGACTTCAGCTCAGGTCATGATCTCACAGGTTCTGAGTTTGAGCTGTGTTGATGGCTCAGAGCCTGGAACCTGCTTTGGATTCTGTGTCTCCCTCTTCCTGTGTCCCTCCCTCAGTCATGCTCTCTCAAAAATAAATAAACAGGAAAATTTTTTTTAAAAAAGAGTAAATGAATGCTCCTGTGTTAGTTTTGTTCCATTGATCCGTATTTTGGAAAACTCTACCACCATCATCCAGGTTGTGTAGGCTGGATACCGAGGAGCTACCGTGTCATGCTGTCCCACTCTTCTCAGGGTCAAATGATTGACTTAGACAAGTTGACCTCTTGCCTGGCGCTCACACCCACCTATCTCCTGTTTCCCCCACTGTCCTAGTCCACAATACTGCTTGTTACAAATGGTGCCAGAATCCACTAACGAGCTTCCCAAGTTTTCTTAGCTTCCATGTAATCTACTCTACCTACTACCCGGTGGATTACATTTTTCAAATGTGAATGTAGTTAACATACGCCTCAATTTAAAACCTTGTATGACTTTTCAGTCTTCTTTGATACACATGAACCATGTAGTATCTGCTACCAGGCCCTGTGTGGGTCCATCCTGCCTGTTTCCACGATCATCGTGGCCATTCCCCACCAGGTACTCGGAGCTCATGTCACCCTGCTTTGCCCACAGTCTTTACTGCCCTACACTTACCACCCACGACATGCGCTCCCTTCTCTCTCTCTCCCTCTCCTCCTCCCCCATTTTTTTTCTATGCCACTTTCTTTTTAGCCTATTAAACCACTAGTTATTTTTCACACTAGGATGACTTCCTCAGAGAGTTTATACTCTTAAAGTACCCTGTCCCTTTTCTTTATAATATACAACCTAGTGGTAATCATACCTATTATCACTTGATTCCTATCCATCACTCCTCCTACACTGAATTTTCAACAATCCTTGTCAAAGAAGAGGAGTTAAATATATTTTGTTCTTGAAAAAATGAATGAACCTGATGGAAAGAGGTGACAATTTGTTTCTCTGGGAAAAACACACATCAATGAGACTTTTGAATAAAGAAGGGTAAACAACTAATTGTAAAATAAAAAGGTTTGAGACAGGGAGGTGATAAGCTTCTCTGGCTATAAGAGAAAAGGTAACTATTATTTTAGTGCTTAAAGTTGCTTTTGTACAGGCTATTATAACTATAGAAAAGGATGACTGTCGGGGAGCCGCCACGTTTCCTGGCTGCCTCAGGCAAGGACTATCTCTCTCCGGGGAGTGAACCAGTAAACAAGATTTGCATCTGGAGGCTGGAGATTGCCATTTCCTGGTCCAAGATTTTGGCGTTGGTCATGCTGGGCCAGACGTAGAGTGGCCAAGGTGCACAAAAGATCAAAACCGCATTTTGGATTATTCAGTGCTAGCTTCCCCTCCCCAGCATTGCAAAGGCAAGTCTGGGTGCTTCTTTTGATATGCATTTGACTCTGTTTACCTGGTAACCGATCCGGGTCAGTTCCCCGCCCCAAAATCCTATATAAGAGTGAATTATTTTCTTAAAAGAAAGAAGAAGAATAAAGGAGACAGAGGCTTGATGGAAACGGTGTGTGCTCTCTTCACTCTCTGCGTCTCTCCCTCCTGCCCTGTTTTTCTCTCCCTCCCTCAGGAAAAGAACCTGCGAGGATTTTTCCGCCCTGCTGGCCGGGGCGGGACACGACAGATGACCTTCATACCTTTATTCTTTGGAATGGGAATTGGAAGACATCATCTAAAGAATTACTGCAGGTGCAGTTAAACCCTGGAGAATATAATGACAATATTAGAGCATCACATTAAATCTGCTTTGAGGAACTAAGAGAAAAGTCCATGCTTTTACTTGGGACAAAGGCACAAAGACAGAGTAACACTATTCTAGAAAGATCTTATCTGAGATGGCTAAAGTTGACCTACAGAATGAAACACCCTTCTATTGCTGAGATCACTATAATGAGTTAAAAGCAGTAAGAAGAAAAGAATTTAACCCACTGATACATTTCTCAAGATTTTCCATAAAATGTTTGGAGACAAGAATCTTATAGACATGTGGTCAACAGTGGTGGCTTTGGGAATACTTCCCTTGATATTAGCTTGAAGTGACATGTGATGCCTGAAACTTGAAGGACTTGAGGGATTTTATTTCCTTCTACAAAGAATATGGGGAGTCTCAACTTTCTATCCTTATTTTTCCTAGCGAGTGAGTAGGACCAAGCACATCATTTAAGAACCTAACTCATTTCTGGGACACCTCTAGAGTTTGTGGACCAAAAAGGATATCGTGCTTGCCCAGGAGTCTGTGTAAATTCCTCAGTTGCCATCTAGTCTGTTTTGAAATAAAATTTAAATCCCAAGTTTGACCTTAGAAGACATCCAGTTTTTAAGATAAAAATTAAGCACTCCTATTTTCAGTGACCATGAGGCATCCAACATCAGTGACAGAATACAGTTACATTAAAATATGTATTTAAAAGCAAATATTACTCTCAAGGTGATAATTGAGAGAGCAATCTTCAACGCATAACTGTTCAGGGTCATGCCTGAGCCTACAAGAGAGAAGTACTTTTGAGCCCTTCTGATGCCTAACCCATCCTTTATAGAGCTTAACTTCTGCTCCCAGAACAAGGCACATGGAAAAATGCCTTCAATTAACAATTTTTAAAGTCTGACTCTGACTTACTGCTGACCTCTCCCATAACCACTGTCTGATTTTGCCCACTGTGGTATAGACCTAGAAAATCTCATACTTGTTGGTATACTGACATAGGCTACGAGGTGATTTTTGTTACTTTTTAAAGTAAATTCCTTCATCAACTTGAAATCCTAAAGCTTATCCCTAGAGCAAGAGTGCCAAGAAGAGAGTTGATGGGAAGCCCAATATAGTCATTTGGGAGGACATTGATATAACTAGTGACATAATACAATCTTGTTCCCAGAGGTATTTTAACATAAAAAATGGTTTCTAGCTATAAAGTACTATGTTACATGGTAGAACACATTAGGTGCTACAATAGAAATAAACACAAAGTGACATGGAATATACTGTAAGCAACACAAGGAAGTATTTGAGACAGTTATATCTCTTTCAAATTGTAGCGTAGCTAGCTAAAAGGTGAGAAAACCTATCTATACACATGGCATTGACTGTGTGTGTCTCAGCAATTTTCAATCCATACAGTGGATTGATTCATAGTGTTTATATGAATGGATGAGATTATTAAAATAGTGCATGTAAATACCCAGCAGTTTGTTGCATACTTGGTAAATATTCCACTAAGTAGAACTCTTACATGGAAACATTCTGTGTAGATATTACTTCTAACGAGGCTATGTAAGGACATGGAAGTTTCAATAAATCTCAGCAGAGAAGGGGATGATTTATTCACGATAAATGAGTTTCAGACTTTTTGTTTATTTATTTTGTGAGAGAGACAGAGAGAGAGCACACAAGCAGGGGACGGGCAGAGAGAGAGGAAGACAGAAAGAATCCCAAGCAGGTTCCAAGCTGTCAGTGTAAAGCCTGATGTGGGGCTTGAACTCACAAACTGAAATCATGAGGTGACCAGAAACCAAGAGGTAGACACTTAGCCAACTGAGCCACTCAGGAGTGCCAAGTTTCAGATTTTCAAAAAACAAACTGTGAAGTGGGTTGCAAGGGAGTACACATAAAACCAACAGAAAGAACCAAGAAGTGGAATAGAAGATGTACAAGTTGAGTATTGCAAGCAGGTCTGAGCAAAAAGCACCTGTGAAGAAATGTTAAGAGAACAGACTAGAAAAGTCTTCTAAGCCTGGATATGATTCTACTGATAATAAGGAATCTCTGAAAGTTAAATCAATGTAATTCTGAAAGAATACTTCTAAGAAAATGGATTGTTTTGTTAAATGTATTATAGATACTCTGCATATGCAAAGCATTTTTAGAGATTTCTAATATATATTAACACAGCAATAGAAAAAAGCAAACTCTAATCAAATGTATTTAACCTAAATTTTATGAAGTTATTTACAAAATAAACTTCCACCATCTTGTTTCCCCGCATGTAGCATCCACTAAAATCTCTTATTTTGGGTATTGCAGGAAGTTACTTAGAGAAACGTGGTCTAAAGTCTGCTTTAAGAAGACACAGTGTTAGCAGAACTCTCAGTTGGAAGAGGAGAGTTTGGAGGCTAGGAGGCCATTATAATAGTTCACTTGTGAGTTAAAATGTGAGCGGCTCAGCTGGCAGAAATAAAATTGAGAAAAAAAGCATAAATCAGAGGCAACGATCCTTGGCAAATGAATACTGAAAGACAAAAGAATATGCATGACCCAACAGAGACTCCAAAATGTTAAGCCCAAATGATTGTGTCATCTGTAATAAAAATTGGAAATGCTGAAGGAAGAAGACTCAGAGGAAAAGGACCATTCTGGAAGTGTTGAGCTTTTGGGCCTTCTTTGAAATTTTCAACCAGACAGCTTAAGATTTTGTTTCAACTGAGCCAAACTTAATTTAAGACCCAGCAGGTTTCAGATTGAGGACAACATGTGACGAAGCGAAAGCTGAATAGGGCACTAACTCTGCTCTTGAGGACTTAACGTTTTTGGAAATACTCCTTCATGAGAGAAGACCCAGAATCTTTGAGAAGGAAATCTTGGACATGCTCATGTTTCTCCTGAGTCTGCTGTCCACTCAGTCATATCCTTGAAAGACCCATCTTTCAAAACAAGAACATCATCCCGACCTCACACTAAGCAATGTGTCAAAGCACAAACTGTCATTTTGTCGTTACACAAAGTTTTGGTATTCCACTCTCTTCCAGAAAAGATTCTGAATTGGATTCTTCACAGCCAGTATCTTAAGGAAAGTTTGGTATTAGAGAATACCGTTTCATGGAGAGTGCTTGAAGCAGAGGGACCCCATCCCTTGAGGTCAGTGTTTTTATATCATGCTACATAAAGCAGTAGGAGTTCCTGTGCAGAAGAGTCAGGGGGCATCTGAGAAAGCAGAAGAGAGTCTGCGACAGGCATTAAATGCTCAGCAAATATTCATGCACATCCAGATATTTCAGGAATGTGTTGGGATCATATGAAAATATCTGACAAATAGACTATGAGTTAAAGTGACATGTGCCCCATTGGAATTGAGGCTGGAAAAAGTCCCTGCATCATTTTTATACTCTCTCTTCTTCTGCTCTGGGTACCTCAAAGTTTTGTGTAATGAGTGCTAGAGTTTTCACTGGACGAGGATAGCCTGACCAAGGCTGGACTTTATATGAGTAACAAATAAACACTGAGAATTCAGATTTAATGGTTCATTGAAAGAATGAATGCCTCTCTGAGCTCAGAAGTGGGAGGAACTAGGATTCTCTACAGAAACTGCTATATTTTTAAAGCAAAAAAAAAAAAATGGGAGAGAATAGGTTAGAAAATGGAAGATAGGATACTATCGGAGGATTTCTTACTCAACATTTGAAGCATTTTTTCATTAATAACGAATGTCAAACTGTAAGAGGAAAATTAACAAACCTAATTGTTAGAGTCACTCAACAAACATATTAAAAGGTCTGGAAAATTTCTTATATGAATAATACTGAAGAGTCAAAGAGTGATTAGTCTGAGGCTGAGGGGACTTGCTAGGGCTTTTGGAAAGGGATGTATATGGGTTTGGTAATAGGAATGGTGGCTGTATGGTCCCTACTTTCACGTATTTAGTGAGCTGCTATTTCTCAGATGAAAATTCATAAAACTACCTTTCTTTATAGGCCAAAATAGGATCAATATTGATAATTTCATATGGTTCAACCTAATGGAATAGAAAATATAGTTACCTGAATTGCTTATTAGTGAAGAACTTGGGGCAGTACTTAAAATTTACAAAAGTTAAATTGTAGGCTAAAGTAAGAAATTTTATGCAGAATCATTCTAAAGTAGACCCATAGGTGGGGTATTAGGTCTAAAAGACAAGTTACATCAGAGACTTCATGTAAGAATTCCACACTTTGAATTTAGGTTGGGTATGTGATCTTTCTTTATATCTTTCTTTTTTTCTTTTCAAAAAGTTTTTAAAATTTTTTATTTATTTTTGAGAGAAGAGACATAGTGGGAGTGGGGAAGGGTCATAGAGAGAGGAAGACACAGAATGTGAAGACAGGCTCCAGACTCTGAGCTAGCTGTCAGCATAGAGCCTGATGCGGGGCTCAAACCCATGAACTGTGAGATCATGACCTGAGCTGAAGTCGGCCACTTAACTGACTGAGCCACCCAGGTGCCCCTATATCTTTCATTTCTACAGTTCTAATATTATTATATTATAAACTTTTAAAACATTCTGGTAAAAATTTTCTTCAGTGTTGGTTTTCTCAATTTAAAGATTTGCTTGCAAACCAAATGATGAGCCTAAAAAAATACACACAGGGCCAGCTTCATGGGCATGTGACCTGCTTATTAAAGCCCATGCACCTGCTACTGTAAGATCTCTTTGGAATTCATAGTAACTTTTGAAATAAGAGATCCTCCGTTTTCATTTCACACTGAAGTTTGAAAATTATGTAACTAATCCTGAATACATAGTCTTCTTAAATTTTCATGAAGATTAAAATGATAAATGCACATTAATTCTAGGCCATTAAAGACTAGTTTATCACTTTTAAATTACATTTGGGAATTGTCCTTACATATCAAAATTTATTTCTCCAAAAGATAATTTTGTAATAACTATTAAATAATGTATGCCAGCATGATTTGGAAACTGAAGAAGTTCTAAAGGAGTTTTGATGTTCTATGTAAAACTATACCATAAAATGTTTCCAAGAGTATAAATAAAAATAATATGGAAGAGAAATTTGGAGAGGCAAAATGCAAATCTATGACAAAACACCAATTCCATTTCTTAAAAATAAATATGCATGAAACAAACAATAAAGGAATAGTAGGAAAGCAGGAAAATGCATAACCATTGTGGTCACAGCCTCCAGCAACTCATTAAAATGACAACCAAACATAGGTAGCAACAGATGTATCCACTATCAACAAAAGCTAAATTAAACCAAGTGAAAAATTTCAAATGAAGTAACTGTTCAATGAAAAGGAAAAAAATAAAAATCACATCTGCGTACACAGTGATGAAACATGAAAGATTCTGCAGAGAGTTTATGTTGGAAATGAAGATATAGACAAAGCAATCTATGTGCACTCATCCAATAAAGAGACAAGAATGAATGGGTGCATCAGTGCCGATTTTAATTGTGAGATCCTCAAAAACAAAAAAGGAAAGAAAATTAAGAGCGTTGTTGACAGACTCTCTGGACTATAGCAGACAATCCAGCCAAAATTCTGGAAGGACACAAATAGATTTACTTTTAAAAACAAGTAGTCCAGTTCTGTTCTTTGAAAGACATGTGCATAATATGGAGTTTCCCTTAATTTAGAGGCCATTTGACTTGAAATTCTTACAATCTTATAAATATTTTAGAAAAGTTAAAGAAATAAAACTCATAATTACTTAGGACTAACATTTAAAATTAGTCACTACATCATTGTTACTAAAATAATAGCACATGAAGTCCACTAACATCAAAAAAGTCTAGGTGAGCATGAAACAGGAAGGTTGGAGGGAATTAGATCTAAGTTGAGATCTCCAGAGCCATAGGAAAACGTTCTGAAGCCTACTGAACTCAAGAAGGATTTCCGGACCTTTAGGACAGGACTGAGTGAGCGTGGTAGTGGAAACTGAATTCAGCTGCCCTCCTCTAGACTTAACTGTTGTGGAAAAGGACTGAGAAGAAAAATTTCAGAAATATTTACATCTGTGAAATTGGTGTTGAGAAGACAATCTGTGAAATACTAGGATTTCTTTGTAGTGAAATTAAAGGAATTAGTTAGCATGATGCTCCTTGCCCTTCATGCCAGCTTTCACTATGTTTCCTCTTCATATCTCTCCTCCTTGCTCCTCAGACCTCAAGCGTGCTATGACTATGAAGTCCTTCCGTCTAGCGAACGGTGACTGTCTTTCCAAATTCTTTTTTGATATTGTATTGACCATGAAAGACATTTTACTAAAGGAGGACAGGATGTAGAATCCTGAAAGTTCAGGGACGTAGGGACTGAGAAGAGATTTCCAGATTCCCTGGGCGCCTACTTCCGCAGGCTGCCTTCCTGATATCTTTATCTTCTGGAACTCCTGCTCTGGCTTCCTTTTAAGGCCTGGAGTATAATTAAGTGTCTCCTCTTCTCCTGCATTTGCACCACCATGAGGATCCTTTGTAACCCTGAAATATGTGACGTGACCAATTGTTGGCTGCCGAAACAAACAAGCAAACAAACTTTTTGAACTCCTGACTCAGCCCTCCCATACTGAAACATAATTCATGGCCGTTGGTCAATCGATGGACACTCAGCCTGATCACTTTCCAAACACAACATTCCTTTCTTTACTCTATGGAGTCATATAGAGATATTCCATGTAACTCCTTCTGCTTGATCCCATGGTACCATGATATGAAAATTACATTAGGATTAAAATAGGTAGAACAAATGCTTATCAAAGTCATTAACAACAACATCAACTAGTGTCTCTGAGGGGAACAGATGTTCAGAGACCAGTATAGTGGAGGACATCATGGGGACGAGAGTAGTTGACACACTATGGGAAGTATTAAGAACAAGTTGTTTGTTTTTCTTCTTATTAAGGTGGTTTATTTACCAGTTAACATGTTTCTTAAACACATTCAAATGATCATTCAGTTCAGCTTAACAGTTTAGTAACTGAGAACTGATAGAGAATATACAGATGGGTGTGTGTGCACGTAACTTACATACACACTCTTGTGCAAAACCAGCTTGAGCTTGTCTCACTTAAATGGATCTAGTTTGCTAGGGAAAGCAAATGCTTCAGATAACTCAAGTATTTCTCCTGCGTACTTTCATATTCTTGCCCATAGAGGAATCTTCTTAAAGAAGAGATGCAATTATTAGCAAAGAATCCATATTCTTTCTGACCATATTTCCATCTCCTCATTCCAGGAACAGACTTCATGGGTTGGGAAGAATGAGGAGATCCCAACTGCTTATCTATAGTATTAGTTTATTTATTTGTTTGTTTGTTTGTTTGTTTTTAAGACTTTTTAATTGAACTATAATTAACATGCAGTGTTATACGAGTTTCAAGTGAACAATATAATGATTCCACAATTCTATACATTGCTCAGTGCCCTCTATTATTCATTTTAATAGCCAGATTGGGGGGTGCCTGGGTGGCTCAAGTAGGTGAAGTGTCCAGCTTCAGCTCAGGTCATGATCTCATGGTTCGTGGGTTCGAGCCCCACGTCGGGCTCTGTGCTGACAGCTAGCTCAGAGCCTGGAGCCTGCTTCAGATTCTGTATCTCCCTCTCTTTCTGACCCTCCTCTGCTAATGCTGTCTCTCTCTGTCTCTCAAAAATAAATAAAAAAAACATTAAAAAAAATAGCCAGCTTGGTTGAACCAATTCTAAGCATGGAACATAAGAAACAAAAACTATATTTGAAAGCACTGATATCCTGTAACATAACAGCAGTATATAAGTAGTTCTTCCTAGATTGAAACTGAAACTAGTGCATTTCTAAAATCATCTATATTTTACAAAAGACAGAAAGGAATTCTACTGAGATTTGCAAAGGCAAACAGGTTGCAAATGTTCTTATCATCATATTTCTGTCTTGTTTCACATTTTATAGATAAACATAATGCATCAATATCAGAATGGCATCTTGTTAATAATGCTAAAGAAGAATTCTACACTTTCAAGCATTTCTAGAAAAGCAAACTATCGATAATAAATTGTATTTACAAAGAACTCTTATCTACTTTAATGAATTGAGAAATCTAGCATATTAAGACATCAAGAAATGATCAGTTACATGATTTAATTATAGTACAGCATGTTTTTCTACTGATAATGTTACTAATTATATTTTAATAAACCAATTCTAACAAAACAATTAGAGTCCAAATGTTTAACATAAAAATCCAATTTCATTTGGAGCTCAAACTAGTATTTCAAGTGTAATTTCTCTGTTAGAAATCTATTCTGATTTTTGTAGTTCATTAAAATAAATCAATATCTAACTTAGAAATAAATTCTATGAGTTAGAGGTTTTTTCCACAAAATATTAACAATAGTACAAAACATTTAAACTATGGAGAAATATTTTATATGATGATTTAAATTGACATGTCTTTCCTGATCACATTAAAGCACAAAGATTTCATACTGGTGCACAGAAGGCTTATAAAAATATACTCAAAGGAAAAACTATGCAGCAATGTTATGAATACAGAGGAAGAGTTCAAATATGACTTTTATATTGCACTTTGCTTATGCAAAGCCTTTTTCAAACAAATGAAAACAATGCCATGATATTATTATTTTTAAATGTTCCAGGAGATTTTGGTAAATGAGATCATTTCTGAACAATTGCTTACTCTCTCCCCCATCTGTATTTCTGGAGGAAAGATATACTTTTCCACTGCTTGGCTTTGGTATTCCCTGTTGGACTTTGCTTTGGCCAAATGGGTATCTTAGAAGAACAAACACAGAAAAAGGTGGCCTGATTCTGCACAGATGGTCTTGTGTTTTTTACTTCTACCACAACAATAATATGCTTGCTGTTCTGTGCTCTCAGAAGGATGGCCAACATGTACATCAGATCTGGACGTTAAGCAAACCCCAGCCAAGCATGGCCTGCAGCCATGTGACTTGTAGACATGTATCAGGTGACTTGTAGCTAACCACAGGTACGTGAAGAAGGGAAAAAAATGCTTATTGATATATTTCATCAAATTTTGCATGTTTTTTAACACAAAATTATTGTGGCAGTAGCATGACTGCTACAAAGGTGTTTTTGTTGAATATTTCTATTATTCAGTCATTACATCTACTATGTGTAAGTTGTAATATCTTCAAAATAAATTCAAACTATGTTCTAATTGAAGTACGTTGTACCACAGTATTTCATTAAATATCCTCTGGTAATTTGCTTTATTTTTTTTTAATTTCCTAATTTTCTTTTTAGATTTATTTTTGAGAGACAGAGAGAGACAGCGCGAGCAGGGGAAGCTCAGAGACAGAGGGAGGTACACAATCGGAAGTAGGCTCCAGGCTCTGAGCTAGCTGTCAGCACAGAGCCCAGCATGGAGTTTGAACCCACAAACCATGAGATCATGACCTGAGCCAAAGTTGGATGCTCAACCGACTGAGCCACCCAGGCACCCCTTCTGGTAATTTGTTTTATATTCAATCTCAATCAAATGCTTTCTAACTTCCTAAAATTGTGACTAATTCTGTGAAGCTAGATCAGAAATTTTAGTATAAAATCTATAAAGTGAATCCCTTTATCATTTTATTATGGAAATGAGTGTTTTACTATAAGCATATGTGTTCTTACTCAATTTTGTGAATACCCTATTTAGAAAATTTCTTGATCCATAATAGAAATTCAATAATATTAGTTGATTAAAGTAAAGAGAGAGTGTCAGCCTACTCACACCTACTTACTCAGAAGCATACCACATCATAACTGCTATAGGTATTGTTTCTATAATATATTCACTCTCATCAATGCCCTCATTTAATCATATGTTTTATTCCCTGTATCATTAACATACCTGGAACCTAGTGAGTACTAAATCAGTGTTTGTTCAGTGAATGAATGAATGAATGAATGAATAAAATAGAACAAGATTTTTAAAATTATAATCTAAGACTGAAAGCATAGTATTTGTAATTAAATTGATTTTAAATAGTCTCTATTAAAACTTACCTATTGGGAAGATTCATTTTCCTGTTCCATTTAAATTTTACATATAGTGATCAAATTAATTATAAATTTGATTTATTTATTCAATAGATACATATTAAACACTTCTTATCTTCCATGCATTCTGCTGGTCACAATGAGGAAATACAGGTATATCCCATGGCATGATGGAGATTATAGTCAAAAGGCATCACAAATGATGTTCCTCATAAAGGCTTGTTTTAAATGGATAATACCTGGAATATTTCTCCTTATTACAAACCCAAGAAATGCATTTACAGGTTACTATGCAATACATTTTAAAGTGTCAGATAAAAAGGTATCTTAAGAATGGGTAAAACATGACATTTGAATAAATTAGCACAGAAACATGACAAATTCTCTAATTATGAGCATATTTGTGAAACAGACATGGAAAATTAGTTTTGTAATGAGACTACTGTGTTCTTGGATGAAATATAATAATTTTGCTACTCAGTTGTTGTCAATGAAGAAACACAATATTGTTGCTTAGATCAGAACTTAGGTACATAAATAACTCACTTTGATACACTTGAAGCATGTTTCACATTTTCTAAGATGGGGAATTATGAAATTTAAACTATACATTTAATGAGTGCAAATGAAATATTTAAAAATTTCTAAGAATTAGGTCATCGAGATATATAAAGGGTCTTAAGAACATATTTATTTCCTATAAATGTAAACATTTATGATAATGTGATTATTTTACAAAAACCTTGAAAAGATTTTATCATTAAATTAAATATGAATGTGTTCAAATAGAAAACCACTAGGATCAAGTAAATTTAGCAACTATCTTGTTTTGTTATATATATATATGTTGTATATATATATATATATATACAACATATATATATACAACATATATATATACATATATATATGAAGTCAGATTTGACTTTTAGAATTAAAAATGACAAGCTCATTTGCTTTTATGAGATAGAAAGTAAAGGAGTGTTAAAGGAACTTAAATTAGATTTTACCATCTGTTTAATGAGCTTCAGGCCTTACTTGATAATAAATTTCCAGATATAAAATTTCAAAATGATCACTTTCAGAGTAACTGACCTAACTTATACAAGGTTTATAAATGCCTATTCACACTCATTACTGTAAAACTCATGATTTGTTTTATTTCTAATGAAACTGATTAAGTTTCCATTATAGCCATGTGAAACACATAATAAATGCAGAACTTATATTCATAAGACATATTTCTTATAGTTATTATAATTCATATTTTAATTTTATCATAGGACTTTTACTTAGTTTACTTTTTTTTTAACATTTATTCATTTTTGAGAGACAGAGACAGAGCATGAGCGGGTGAGGGGCAGAGAGAGAGAGGAAGACACAGAATCCATAGCAGGCACCAGGCTCTGGGCTGTCAGCACAGAGCCCGATGCAGGGCTCAAACCCACAAACTGTGAGATCATGACCTGAGCCGAAGCCAGACGCTTAACTGACTGAGCCACCCAGGTGCCCGTTTACTTTTTAATCAATCTCTTTGGAGTATTTATTTCACTTCTTCAACATCTGGTGCCTAAGAAACTTTCCCATTGATTCCCCATGACCATACTCCCCTACTGTCAGCCTACTTTTGAGGTGCATTAACTGCTCCAAAACTATAGGGGGCCAACTGCTTTTGAACTGCAAGAAATATATCCAGAAACTACTCTGCATTGACAAATTACGTCTTCACACCACATTCTTAAAATGATATTTAAGTAATTACAGAGTACATTTGTTGAGTCTGCCATTACAGACTCTTAATACAATGCAGAAAGCTGAGAATATACATGAGCCAGTTAAAAATTATGAATGGCAAAAGAGTGCTTCAGAAAATCAGATTAATTATATTTTGCATGCTAAACTTTGGGGTATTTGGAGTCAATTTCTGACTGTTGTCAGGAGAAGACTGTACATGGCCCAGAAAATCATGAATAATAAGAAGAGAAAAGCTGGGCTCTTTGGGAAGCCTTATAAACTACTATGACCCTAGAAATTCGGAGTTCAGTGAGGATGTTTGAACTATGAACTTGAATTAACATCCAGAAAAGGCAGAGGAGAAGTTCCTCTGGAGCATTTAACTAGCACAAACATGAGCCAAGTTTAAGCTAAAAAAATTAGCAATGTTTGTGAGATATGGCCCAAAACACTAGAGTCAGACTAGGAGGACAAAGTTTAGGGTCAGCAAAAATGAAGAATAGCAGACTAACCAAGATATTTGGATACAGAGAAAGAGGTCATTTTCTATACCATCTGATATCCCAGTTTTTTAATTCCTTGATTTTTCTTTTCTAAAGGAGTGCTCTCATAAGTCAGTTACAGAGTGCCAAGGAGAACACAGGAGTACACAGGCTCTATGTTAGAAAAAATTGAGACATGATAGAAAACCAGGAGTTACAAAGAAAAAGATAGATACCACTGTTTTGTTGCAATTAAAAAAAATAATTTTAGTTCTCGTTTTTGTTTTTTTAAAGAGAGAGTAAAAGGCCTAGAAGTAACAGTTAAAAAAACTGAAAATTAAGGAGTATCTGTGGGGAGATCAGATGTCAGGTTTGTGTAGAAAAGGGAAGCAACTAGCTAATGAGGCTGGAGACATGGAAGACAAGATCACGCAGGACCATATAAATCCTGATGTAGTATTTCTCTTTTGTTTTAAAAATTATGTTCATATTTATCAGAGTAATATCTTTATTACTAGGAAACTGAGTAGTACCAAAAGCTCTATATTAAGAAAAAATAGCATTCCTATCCCCAAGCACTTTATATGCCATGTTTCCTGCTCCTGTAAGCTAAATAATCAACCTGATTGATTTCTTTGGCATTAACCTTACATATCTACATAACTTTTAGTAAATAGGCAGTTTTTCTGGTTCTTGATTGTCAATTCTTGGCAATATTCATTGACTTTCTATGTTATACCACCAATTCCCCCATTTCATTTTCCCATCCAACTAATACAGCTTTAGCAAGGTTTACATTAATGTAATAGTTGTACCTATAAATATATTATTTACTTCAGAACAGTAGCTTATTATGATTATGATGTTTTCCTGTAAAGCTTTTTCCCCCTATACTCTAATTGCCCTGGTATCCATCAATTACATGGCTTGCCTTGAATCTATCACATCTTTCGACATATCTACCTTGTTTCTTCCTCAAATGCTATAGCAGATCTATCAGACACTCAGTAATATCTTTTCCATACATTCCAACGTATCACTTTAAGTTACTATGTTTTTCCTTTTTAGCTTATAAAAGTCCCTTCCACAGTCATCTTCTCCCCTATTCTGATGTTACCAATATAACTTTCATAACCCCATAACTGCTAAACAAAATATCATTTTACTAATATATAAAATTTTATTTATCCACTCATCAGTTGATGAACATTTGAATGGTTTCTACTTTTTGGATATTATGCATGAATTACACTGCTATCAACACTCACGTACAGGTTTTTGTGTAGACACGTGTTTTCTTTTCTCTTAGATACACAGCGAGGAGCACACTTTCAGGCTCACATGGTGAGTCTATGATTAACCTTTTACAGAACTGTCTAATTCTCAAAGTAGCTGCATGATTTCACATTCTACCAGTGGTGCTGGAGAGCTTCACTTTCTCCACATCCTCCCACACTTGTAATTTTTTATCTTTTTGATTATATAACAAAAGAGGTTGATTAAGGTGACTATAAACATACAGCTGGAATTTAGTCAGATGCCCTGTGGCAACTCAAAAGTCAGGCTCTTTAACATGGCTACATTGTGGCCAGTGTGTTTTATTGAAACAAAAGGGACTTTGTTCTTGTTATTATTATTACGACTATTATTGGTTCTTTGAGGTTACTGAATGAATAGCTAATAGCTGTCAAAGGCATTATTTTTCCCACTTGTTCTAGTTTCTAAAAATATAATGCTATACAATTGTCTTTTAGATTTTATAATTCCTGAAAAATTCAAATTCCATTAATTTCATTTTTTGCAATAAATATAATATTTTATAGGAGATGGCTATAGTTTTGAATCTCATTTTGTAAAATCATATGTCATGTTATATTTTAAACAGAAATATTAAAGTTCTTAGCCTACAAATGGTTTGACATAATCACCAAAATATAAAGTATAAAAGTTCTAGTGTTCAAAATTCTAACAATATGTTTGACAAACAGAAAACCTGGTAGATAAATGGCTCAAATTTTAATAGGCAGCAATAATATCCAATACATATTCTCTTATGTATTAGATCAGTAGTGTCCAGGCAAATATAAAATAAAATTTTATCCAACATGAAACAATTACATACTCTTTAAATAAAAAAAAAAATCAATGGCTCACCCAAATCCTTTCATTTCCAGTTGATTGTACACTAATTGAAATGGTTGGTTTTGTGCTGACAATTGATTTTTTTTAATGAAATGGCCAATAGTGAAGTCATCGCATTATACCACACACTCTAGAAAGCAACCTTCCATTGAATTTATTCAGACCAGCTAATTGCTAAATTAGATGGCCATTCCCAGTTATTGAATGCATTTCAAATACTTTCTTCTGAACCAAAAGATAACTAAATGTGTTTTGGTTACCACCGCACTGCTAAAAATCAAAAGGTGTCTATCTTTCTGGAATATTAACATGGGTAAGACTGCGGACAGGACACTGGTGTGTAATAGAGATGAATCAAAGTGCTGCGGTGAATTCCCTGAGCAAGAAAAGGAGTCTGTAGAAGTAAAAAAAATTCACAGAATTGGCTGACACCACTGACCAATCAATGGTGATTAACCGGTTCTGCATCACTATTATAAGCTACTACCAATAAGAAAAAGTTTCTAAAATGTGTATTGGAGTCAGTGTTTTAATGAAAAAATCTTAGACAGTTTTCAGAATTCAGAAACTTTGACATATTGTGTTTTAAAAATCTTGTTTATTTTTCTTGTATCTATAAACACTAACCTTATAACTGTCCATTAAGATTTAAATTAGAACTTTTCACTCTATTACAACTCTAAAGTTACTGTTTATCATATTGGTATTCTAGGAACAGAATGGGAAAAAAGAAAACAGGTAATTTAGCACTACATCAAATAAGAGTCTTCATCTCTGCTTGAACCCAGCACATTATGAGTACTGAGAAACCTATTATAAAATGTCTATTTATTTTGTAGTTTTAACCAAATGGTTATGATTATTGCTTTCTCTCACACTTAAAAATCAAATGTATTTTATACATGAAGACATATTTCTAAGGAAGTTTTAGTCTCTCTATAAAAATGAATATTTAATGGAAACTGATAATATTCTCTTATGTATTAGAATTATGAGGTTTGAAGAAGTAAAATGTTACTTAAATCTACTACTTTTCACAACACTGTAGCATTTATTGGTTTTGCAATAAAAGAATCATAGAAAATTGCTGTTATATTACTTTTTATGTTTTACATTGAAAGTAGGCAAAGTAATTTCTAAGCTGTGGTCATTATAGTTTACAACTAACCACGCTCAACAGATAGGTTTTAACTTTGACATCACTTTTTTTTTTAAAAAATGATACATGATATTTAATATTTAAAGATAAATTGCTGTGAAACTGTGATTTTTTTTGGCTGACAACTCTGCCCTAAACAAACTTGGTCAATATGAACAACAAGAAGTTTTAAAATAAATTTGCCAAGAAATCTGAATTAAAATTTTCAAACATTTCCTCAGTCACTATACCAAGAAGAATCAAATATTTTTCCAATCTATTATCAAGGGCACTTTAGTGTGATGCTAACATTTAAGAAGGTTCAGGATAAGCCTTTAAAACTGCTCCTTTTATAAAATTCACCATACTCATCACAGGTAATTTTCAAAGGTATAAGCTTGTCTACCTGAAGCCGCACAGGCTTTAAAATGTAGGAAACTCCTGGCAAGTATGTTCACACAAAGGCTTCTCCAGAATAGGGGTCAGAATCACAAATGGCAGAAGGCCAGGCATGATTTCCCTCTTTTCTCCAATGTTCTTGTTCCCAATTCAGAAGGATTGACAAAGGCAGTGAGGGGACTTTGAAGCGCCTGAGATATTCCGAGGACCAGCCTATAATCCATAAGTTTCCATGTATATCAGACCTTCTGTGCAACTTATTTTTTGTCTTGGTAGATTTTAAAAATAGAGGGCTTGTCCTAAACAAAATAAAATTAAAGTTGTTTCTTCTACGATCTTTTCTAGGAAGCCTTGAAACTTTTTATAAACTATTTTCTAAAATTTTTTAATGTTATTTATTTTTGAGAGAGAGAGACAGAGAGACACAGAGGGAGAGAGAGAGAGAGAGAGAGAGAGAGAGAGAGAGAGAGAGAGGTAGAGCATGAGCAGGGAAGGGGCAGAGAGTGAGAGTGGGAATCATAGAATGGGAGACAGGCTTCAGGCTCTGAGCTGTCAGCACAGAGTGGGACCCAGGTCCTGAACTCACGAACCACAAGATTATGACTCAAGCTGACGTCAGATGCTTGACTGCGCCATTCAGGCGCCTCTAAACTATTTTCTAATTAAAATATTTATTTTGGCGATACTTGGAGTACCCGTAGGTGACACCAGCTCAAGCTAACATTTCTAAAAGATTCCCTCTTTGGTCTGGAGAACTCCATTGATTTTCCTACCCCCCCATGCATGGTCACCGCCAAGTGCCTAACTATACCTTCAACATGCTGAAAAAGTTTAAATATATCCTGTGCTTTACTTCATGTATAAACTCTTACAATTTTCCTGGGTAAAAATTTAGCAATATTTATTAAAATACTTAAAATTATGAATGGACAGATTCTTGGTTATAACATCTATAAATATATCACAATGGGAAAAGGTTATAAAAAGATTTACATCTAGGAATATTCCCATTAGCAGTATTTATTATTGTGAAAAATTGGTAACAACCTAAATATCCAACTTCAGTTTTGGATTAAATAAAATTATAGTCCTTCCTTATGACAGAATAATATCCAGGCACCAGCAGCCACATTGCAGAGTATTTTATGTTATGGAAACAAAATGTTATATGTTGTTAGATGAATACTTTGCGACACAAATGTACTCTTTAATCACATTCGGTCATACTAAAAATGTCAAAGTATTGATCTAATTACGTGTATAATTAAGACTAGCAAAAGCCTAGAAGGCTTATTTCCTGAGACTGCTGGTTTTTCTTTTCTGCTCATTTTATAAAATTTTCTAAAACAACAATATTCAATTTCTTGTACTGAATGCTGATTATTTTTCAGTGAAAGAAAAGTTAATGTTACTAAATACCTTGTCTGTCCTAGATCAACTCTCTATCTACATGGTATCACATACATTAAATAAAAGCTTTCTCGGGGCGCCTGGGTGGCTCAGTTGGTTAAGCATCCAGCTTCGGCTCAGGTCATGATCTCACGGTTCATGGGTTCGAGCCCCGCGTTGGGCTCTGTGCTGACAGCTCAGAGCCTGGAGCCTACGTCTAATTCTGTGTCTCCCTCTCTCTCTGACCCTTCCCTGCTCGTGCTGTCTCTCTCTGTCTCTCAAAAATAAATAAAAAACAGAAAAAAATATTAAAAAAGAATAAAAGCTTTCTCCTTTCCTAGATTTTCGGAAAACACATCTTGCATATGATTCTGTTGTCTTATATTATTCTTTAACAGTTTTTATTGTGAATGTATTACCTAACAAGAAGGCGACCACCTCGCAGTCCCACGACTTATGTATTATCTAACACTGATGCCCTCAAATGTGCACCTCTTGCTCCATGGTTGCCACTGAATTCTGGATGCTTCCCTTGGGAGTCTGATGTATTTCGAACGTAACAGACCCACATTTCCCATCGGTTCCAACAACTGACCCCGGGACTTGCACCGCTTCCAGAACTCCGTGTTTCACGTAATGACACCTTCACCCCGCCCAACATAGTTATCATCCTCAATCCCTCTCAGTCCCGTTTCCAATCGTCAACAAAGCCTGGGTAACTCTCCTCCTCCTACTTATCGAAATCTCCCTGCTTTTCCTATTAGCCACTCTTCCTATTCTAGTCCCAATCACCACAATCTGTTGCTTTTGTAAATTTTCTTCCTCTATTTTTGTTCTTCTTCTACTTTTGGTCCATTTTCCAAAGTGAAGCCAAAACTACCTTTATAAAACACTAATTATATTACATCATTGTCTGCCTATGGTCTTTGGTTTCCCATCCCCGTGAGGATAAAATCTGAACTCTCTGCTGGAACCACCAAATCTCCTTAATTCAGAACACCTCTCTCTCACCCCTTCACTCACTCTATTCTGGCCACATGGGCCTCTGTTTGTTCTTTGAATACAGTAAACTATTTCTGCACAGGTCCTTTGCATGTACTATTCTTTTTGCCCCAAACACAGTTCTCCCAGATTTTCCTGATTCTTTTCTTCTCCTTCTTCAATATCAACCCAAATATCCTCCCTTTAATGGCCTCCACAAACACTTGACTCTTAAGTACCTTTTTTTACGCCATCCTGTTTTGTTTTCTTTATAACATTTGTCAGCTATCATTACTGTACTTGCTATTAATATATTTAAAAAGTACCATTTCTTAAAGTAAAATTCCTACCCACTTGTCTGGTTAGTGACTCTAATTGTAGAGGTTACAGGGTAGCAAATGAGGTACAGTCAATGATGGGCCAAAAGAAAAGTGGAGGTGAATTGAATAAAGCCAATTTTTGCTAATAAATATGGCTGGTTTATTTCCACATATTTACATAGGGAGAAAAGACAAAGAGGAACAAAGGAACTTACTTCCTTATCCATATGATAAGAGGTGTCATTTTAACTGTTAAATGTACTTAATATCCATAATAACAAATAGACTCAGTTCCAGCCAAACACAAATAAGTGATCATCTAAGTCCATGGACTAGATTTTGAAATATATTCTTACTTCTACTTACTCCCTTAGTCTCACACTACTCCCATATTAAG
This sequence comes from Suricata suricatta, assembly GCF_006229205.1. NCBI lineage: Eukaryota > Metazoa > Chordata > Mammalia > Carnivora > Herpestidae > Suricata > Suricata suricatta. The sequence goes on from NC_043703.1 coordinate 17,599,088, forward strand.
AAGTTATCACTTATAGAAGACGATTTTCCGAAACTCTTCAGACCTGACACCATGCCAGGTCTTCATAAATGCCCCTTCATAACCAGGGCACACACATATTATCAGTAGTCAGAAGTCTGGCAAAAACAAAAATGTTCTTTCATTTTAGGAGAGCTGCCTTAGGAAAGAACATGTTCTAAAATATTAAACATGAATATTTTTATGCCACCTGTACAAACTATGACATTCTGCTATCTTCTATAAAAATCTAAATTTCAGTCACCATCCTAGTAGACTTTAAAAAGACAGACCTCAAAAATAGCATTTTATATGATATTCTCTTGTAGTCCTAGAACAAAACTTAAGCATGAATCACTGGAGATCATCACATTAACGTAAAGACGAAAGAATGGGGCTCAATTTAACACAGGAGCGAAAAAAAAAAAGTGGGATTGTTTCCCTCTGCCATCTTGAAAAGGATATGGCTTTAAACCCATGAGACAAGAAGATGGTGATGTTGGACTGAAGGGACAAGTATCAGTGAACCCGTTTCCTAAGAGGTTTTATAAGCCTTTATATCTTGAGAATCTACTTATTTCTTTGAGAAGATGTTTTCTTATATCTGTATGCCCTTTCCTATGTAGGAGCTCCATCCTTTTTACCCATAACAAGGTTTTCATCATCTATACATTCCATAAATTCTGAATGCACACCTACTTGGCATATATATCCATGTCCTTCTACACTATACCCATGTGCCATGGCCCTGGTACGTATTTTACCCACCTTCCTACAACCAAGTAAAGTAACATAATAAGACAGAATAAATATACACCGAAGTTCTATTTCTCCTTCCTGCCCTCCAGCGGATTGGCTTGTTTACTCTTGTAGACTGCTGACCCCACTTGGGAGACCATTAAATTTTGCCGTATCTCAAGGAGAGAAACCAATTCATTTAAAAGTTTTGATTTTATGATCAGTGTACACTAGGGTTTCTGAAAAATCCAGGTCTGCACAGCTTATTACACCCCATTACAGTGCATGATGTTAGGAGGTGCCGGCTAGACCAAGGCATGCGTTCCTCCGGCCGGCCGCAGTAACACTGTTGGCTCTGGCCATTCAGAGCTGAGTTAACACACCCCTACCTCCACCCTAGTAGCTTTCATCCAATTACTGGTCCAATGATCCAACTCCTCGTCCAATGCAGGCCAACCAGAGAGGTTGAAAGACTCCAGAATTCCTACTGGATTCAGATGAAGCTTCCATTACGCCCACAATACCGCTCAACCGATCTGTCTCTGTAAGGGGCTACGTCTTCCAGTCTTTGACTGATGATAAAGGCACCCTGCCAGGAATCTCCTACACAGAAATCTCTGTCCCAGCATCTCTTTCCTGGGGAACCTCAACAATTACATATCAAGTTCCTAATAAATTGTTTATTGAGCCCCTGGAAATTCAAAAATTAAAATAAGATCCTATATTCCTCCTTCTGAATGCCTGAGTGACATTTATTTACTGTTAGGCTTAATATCACTGCTTCTGAGGACAACGGGCTTTGTCCCTCTTGATCTGAGCCACCTGCCTCAGGCTGTGGTAGCTCATACTGCTCACTACAATGCCTCCTTCACTGCCACCTTAGCTCCTGACGTGATCCCAATACCACTCAGGTTCAAGAGATGTCTGAGCACTGGCCTACTCATAGCATAAAGTACCTATTTACTTTCCCTGGGAAGTGTCTCTTTCAGGGAATTAGTTTACCCCACTAGAGGCAGGGAGGTTTAAACTCACTAGTAGATGTGACACCACTTTTCTCTTACATTTTTCTCAATGGAATTTAACGTTTGGTTCTGCCATCCAAGGGGAGAGCTCTCTTTCCCCAAAGCACCAGTCACAGAATAAGCAAAGTACCATTACTGCCTCCTGGAAGGGAGAAATGTTGGACACAGGCCCTGAGATCCGCCTTGAATTTTCTTTGATGAAGACAGAAACTTTCATAAAAGTGGAATCCTAAGAACAGGCCCTACATAAACTTAAGTTTTGCAGCAATTATTAAAATATACCAGTGAGTCTAGAAGATTTTAATATAAATAAAAAGTCAATACTATGTTTAAGTTAGTTTCTGCCATAGAATATTAAAAATAAGAATCAACTATCCATCCAAGGTTCTACTTAGAAAAAGTGAAAATATATGTACAGATTGTTATAAAAAGACTAATAACTAGAAAATACTCCTTCCTACTCCAAAGTTCGCTAAATGAAGAAAGGACGGCGGCTTCACAGCACATAACATAATATTTGATTTTAATTAAAAGATTAGTTCAGTGAAATGTTCCTGTGATAGAAATTCTCAGGCTTCATATGCTGTATATTAAAAACAGCAGTATATGCTCACTTGATTACATATTGTAAAAGATAAAACAGAAGTATTTCATAAACAACCACTAGATAGATTAAAAGGTAACGTGTAAAAGGAGATGCAGAAAATAACTACAAAATGAATATTATTCATTTATGACAACTTTTATAGAAAATGGAACAAAAACATTCACAGCAAATCTCAGAGAGTTGCCTAGAAAGTGACTTCAGCATCTTCCCTATTCTGTGTTTCCTCTAATTGTCACATGAGTCCCCACATCTAAAGCTTATTCACATGGGATGAAATTCTGAGATTTTCATTATATATTAAAATGCTGAGGCCATATCTCCTCTTCACTGATACAGACTTTCCTCCTTTAAAATACTCCTGTACATTGATTATGTATGAAAATTGCTCAACCAAATATTACTAGAACTGTAGACACTAATAACGTATTCCAATACTCACTCGTAGGTAGGACTATCAGGATCAACAGATTTATCACATGTAATGGAAAGTGACCACTTACTATTTACCATTGATTATGCCAGTAAATAGAGTTTCAGCACTTACCTGAATAACATGCTTCAGTTTATCAATAATTTGATTTATCACAGGATCAGTTCCTTTCACTTTGACTTCGGGATTTCCAGATTGGGCTTTGATTCCATTTCCAACCACACGTTGAGTATAGCTAACAAAGGGAATGGTGGAAGACATAGGACTTAGGAATCTGGTCAGAATACAATCTGTCATAACCATGTGAACATACTTGAGTTCAGAATATCACTCCTTTAAGGGTAAATGACAACATAGCCTGGCACAACTGCAATATTTGTCTTGGTAAAAAGCTCAGCGTGCAAATACCGACAACTCTAATGTTTTTCCCTCAAAGACCCAACCAAAGATTAATTGTGTTTCAACACTACTTACCAAAATACTAAAGAAAGCTAACACACAATTCACTTTGTTACCAAGCCTTGCTGAATTACACATATGTCTGCATCCATATTATCTGAGTCAACTTACTTCATTTTATATAGTATACAAATGAGTCCCAACAATATTTTTTTTAATATATTGGACTAGTAAAGAAAATATATATACACACACACACACACACACACACACACACACACACACACACATATATATATTTAACTAAGTATGTATTTATAGGGGCACCTGGGTGGCTCAGTCGGTTAAGCATCCGACTTTGGCTCAGGTCATGGTCCCATGGTTCGTGGGTTCGGGCCCCACGTTGGGCTCTGTGCTGACAGCTCGGAGCCTGGAGCCTGCTTCAGATTCTGTGTCTCCCTCTCTCTCTGCCCCTCCTCCACTCACACTCTGTCTCTCTCTCTTTCTCAATAATAAACATTCAAAAAATGTTTTAAAAAAGTATGTATTTATATAATACATATATATTTTAACCACACAAGTCAAAATTATAAACGTTATAAATAAAGAACTAAACTGACAAAATATTTTGCAAGTAGACAAAACACAATCAGTTCTCACCAACGTTTACCTAAACATCTAGTAAATCATGTTGTACGTAACGGGGTGATTGAATACACGGTTAAAGTCATTGCAAATTACTATCTTCCCAAAATGACAATCACACAGTGTAACTTAGTATGCACACACATGTTTAGATTCATCAGTCATGATCCCAGAAACGAAGAAGAGGTTCAGCATGCTGTGCGGACAGCTAGGAGGAACTGTATATGTCAAGTGAGAGGCAGAGATAAGACAGGTGGTAAACTGAGCATTTGAAGAAGTCCATCTTGACTAAGACACTTAGGAAAATCTAAAGAAGTTAGAGTTTATGTTAGCCCTTGAAGTAATACGGAAAGAATAGGTCTTAGATGATGTAGTTAACGCAGAGCAAATCTCCCAGCAGGAGAAATGGCAAAGGCATATGAATAACACGCAGAGGAAAGAATAACTAGGCTTCTATTTACAAAGAGTAAAAATGGGGCAAAGTAAGAGATAGGTGGCCATGCCCTGACCATTCTATACTCTCTCCACTTAAGACTTTGCTTTGAGCAATTTGTGTAAAGAAAAGTCATCATAAAGTGGTCTCAGAGACTTTTCAGCAAGCATTTTCCCATTATGCTTAATGTAATTTTTCTTCCCTCTATTTGATCTGAGTATCACAACTATCTATATGAACCCTCTTTATTTTCTACAGCAATGGAATCTCTTTGAAACGATGAAAGGAGATTCCACTGTTGACAATATGGTGATACAAAAGAAGTTTCAAGGAATATCCAGCTCCTCCCCTAATTTTGCATACACAATGGCCAATTCGTAAAAGTGTATCAAACAATTCTTAACTAGATCCTTCCAATGAAAGGATGGAATTTGGGGGGGGGGGGGCACATGGGTGGCGCAGTCAGTGAAGCGTCCAATTCTTGATCTCTACTCACGAGGCGGTATGGACTGGTGGCACAGAGCCTGCTTGGGATTCTGTCTCTTTCCTGTCTGCCCCTCCCCTGCTTGTACGCATGTTTGCTCTCTCCCAAAACAAATAAACTAAAAAAAATGTAAACAGATAGAACTTTTTAATATTGATAATATCAATCAGACATGACAAAAATGATATGAATAAATCTCTTTTTTATTTTAAAACAACCTTGAACCCACTTCTTTAGGCAGCAAGGGTACAGAGTTAGGTATTCCACTATCCATTAGAGACTGGCAGTACATACCAATAACCAGTAATAGAAGGAAACCAAACCGACAAATCTATTCATGTATATTTTTTACTTAGGAGGAATTAAATAAAATGTAAATATTAAGCTATTCTTAACTCCACTATAGCACTATAGTATTTTTCTTCCAAATATTTCAAGCAGATTTCACATGTGGCTCCTTTATTAATGTATTACTAACAATGATGAGTAATATGATTACATAAATGAACGAATGTATGTTTATGATTCAGGTATTATTTTAAATACCTCCTTTGTAGTTTGTCACTTTATTTACATGATAACTTGTGGTGGTCATAAGAATGTACCTAGAGACCTCAAAGTACAGGAAGTTTAATTGACTAAGGGTATGTGCTGCTTGGCTCTGAAATCTATTTCTGCGTCTGCCCCAACCAGTGACTGAGTGCAGCAGACATAATAAGCAGGCCCATCACTAGAAGACACAGGCTCCTGTGAGAGCCAGCTTTGTCTCAGGACCCCCGAAGCCCTTGTTAACCTTGCTTAGGCTGCACTTCATGCTACAATGCTTTCACTCAACCTTCTTAACATCCCCTTCACTCTGGGTCACACATGCTTCACGACTAACAGCTTTTCCAACCTTACTCAGTTTCCACCCCATTTACTCTGATAGATATTTCCCTTCATAAAATCCTCTTGTGTTTAAACCCTTCTTGGCATCTGCTTCTGGGAGAACCCAGATTAATACATCATGTAATTTTTATACTATAAGTATTCCTACTCTACAGATTGGGAATCGAGGGTCTGAATGTGTTAAGCAACTTAACCAAAGGCAATTTTGTTAAGTGTGCAGCAAGGGTATGAATCCAGGGAACGTGAGGTCCAAAATACAATCACACAATAATTATTAATAAAAACTCTTGAAATCAATTAATATAAATTGGGATACAATAGGCTGAGTGCAAAGTGTTCAGTTTTTTTAATCCTTTAATCCTTTCTTTTTTTTCTGCAACTACATCATTTTCAAATGTTTTACTACTTATAATTAGGAAAGGATGTACTATTTTCTTAAAAAATCTCAATGAACAGTTGTCTATTATCAGTTCTTGAGGTGAAAAGAAACTAACAGTAACTTCAAGTTTATTATAAGATTTTCCTATTTTGGGGTGCCTGGGTGGCTCAGTCAGATAAGCGTCTGACTTTAGCTCACGTCATGATCTCAAGATTTGTGAGTTTCACCCCAAAGTCCTGCTCGTGCCGACAGCTCAGAGCCTGGAACCTGCTTCAGATTCTGTCTCCCTCTCTCTCTCTCACTTCCCCTCTTCCATTTATGCTCTGTTTCTGTATCAATACTAAATAAACATAAAAATTTTTCAAAAATAAATAAACATTAAAATATAAAAGGTTTTCCTATTTCTCTAGAAACACAGACATAAAGTAAGTAGTGGAAACTCAATCTCGTATCTTAATTTTAAATACAGTAAACTCTTGAACGACATTAGTTTGGACTTCCCCAGGTCTACTAAATACATAAATTTTATTTTTCAATAAATACAATATTATAAATATATTTTTGCTTCCTAATTAATTTCTTAGTAACATTTTTATTTTATTTTCTCTAGCTTACTTTACTCTAAGAAATATAGTAACACATATAAAAGGGAGTTGGCCAATATGGTGGAGAAGTAGGGGGCTCTGTATTTCCTGCATCTCTCAGACAAAGAAGGGCTGAAACCAAAAGACTGTGAACCCCAAGATTCTGGGAGGAAAAGAGATAGAGTCTACCAGAAAGAAAACCGGAAAACTAGATGGCCTTATAGGTGCATGACTGCGAGCTGGGGGAGACAGAACAGGGCACGGAGGCATGGAAGGGATGAATCTCCTTCTGCAGAGAGACAAAGGGAAGAGAAAATGGCTGGGGAAATGAAGGATTGTATCTGGACAAGAAAAAAACCTCAGAACAGGAGAGAGAGGACACCCATCATCGCATCTCTAACTGCAGGGCTTTCTTCCGACTAGGGCCGACTGCCCTGTTCCTACACGTGGGGAAGGAGGGAGTCACCTCCGGGTTCCATGGTGTCAGGGGCACAGGTGCCAGCAGGAGAAACTGGTCCCCTGCCCCGAAGAGCTGCAGCACAGCCCCAGGGACACATATCAGGCAGTAACATTAACACGCACGAAGTGGGAGTTTAAAACCCAACTAAGCATGGGACATAGGAGACAGAGGAGAAATACAGCCTGCCTCGTCTGCGGCTGTGAGACAGTGGGGACAGATCCAAAGGAGTGATTTGGGACCCCTGGTCCATGAAGAAGGGACGGGGGGGGGGGGGCGGGTAGCCATTTCTCAATCTTCTCAATCGTGCAACCACCAAGGCAGGGCCTCGGTGATTGGGCCATGGGGCCCACAGTGGAGGCGGGACCAAATACATCCAACCAGGCCTCTCTGCAGTGGGTAGCTGCTTATCTACTGGAGCTGGGTAGATGCTGTGGAACCAGATGCCCTCCCAACAAGCCCCCTCCAGATCAGCACTGCGTCATTGCCTGGAGTAACTCTAGGTCACTTCTTGTTATTTGGATAAATTCTCCCTTTTCTCCTTCTTACTGCTTCCCTCCTCTAGGCTCATTACTCTGGTTATTGGTTTGCTTAAAAAGACATATTTAATCTATTCTCTTGATGCATGTTCTATGTCTCCTTCTTTACTTTCCTCTCTCTCTGGAATAACCAGGTCGTATAATCTCTCTGGGTACCATTATCTTCATTTCTTTTTCCTCGCCTCCTTCCTTATTGTCCTTTCTCTCTTTCTCTGGATTAAGCCCTTTAGTCTCTCTCTGCCTGGTCACTATTCATTTTCTCTTTCTCCGCGCCACTGTCATTTCTCTCTTTGTATGTCCTCTTCCATCAGCACAACTGCTACCCTGTACTTGCAGCTGGTGTTTCTGGTTATATGTTTTTAGATTGTCTTTTGGGTTTTTTGTTTGTTTCTTTCTTTTTGTCTGTTTGCTTGTTTGCTTCATTTGTTTGTGCTTTTGCATATTTTTTATTTCCTGTTTGTCTGTTTTCCTTTCCAGGGCTACGTCAAGGAACAAACCAAAACACACCTGGTGGAGGATCTAAAACATCACTAAGGTAGAGAAATAAAATAACCAAAGTCACAACAACAGGGAGCAAGTAACACTCTCCAAAAAACACCTCATGAACAGCCAGGCCTTAGACAGTATATGAGCCCCTGTTAATATAGCAGAACTCACAGGTGCAGAGCACATAACAAGCTTTTAAAACTTACAAGGAATAGAAAACCAACCAAAATAATGAATTTCCAGGAAGAATTGGCAGCTAAAGAATTGATCAAAATGCATATAAGCAACACAACTTAACAAGAATTTAGGATAACAGTCAAAAAATTAACCCCTGGACTTGAAAAAAAAGCATAGAAGACAGCAGAGACTCCATTGCAGCAGAGATCAAGTATCTTAAAAACAGTCATGATGAATTAAAATATGCTATAAATGAGGTGCAAAATAAATGGTTGCAGCCACAGGGCAGATTGAAGAGGCAGAGTGGAGAATAGGTGAATTAGAAGATAAAATTATGGAGAAAGAGGAAGCCAAGGAAAAGAGAGATAAAATGATACAGGAGCATGAAAGGAGAATTTGAGAACTGAGTAAGGCAATGAAATAGAACAATATCCTTATCATAGGAATTCCAGAAGAAGAAGAAAGAGAGAAGGGCCTGAGGGGATACTTGAGGAAATCATAGATAAGAAATTCCCCAACCTCGGGAAGGAAACAGACATTGAAATCCAAGAGAATTCACCTCAGACGAAACTTGAATCGATCTTCTGCATGACATTTTGTAGTGAAACTGGCAAAATACAAGGATAAAGAGAGAATTCTGAGAGCAGCTAGGGATAAATGGGCCATAGAAGAAAAATCTTCAATGTGATGAACAGGAAAAATATGCAGCCAAGAACCCTTTATTCAGCAAGCCTGTCATTCAGAATATAAGGAGAGATAATAGTTTTACCAAATGAACAAAAACTGAAGGAATTCATCATCATTAAACCAGCCCTACCAGAGATCCTAAGGGGGACTCTATAAAGAAAATGTTGCACTATAAGGAAAACAAAGTACCAGAGACATCACTACAAGCATGAAGCCTACAGATAACAATGACTCTAAACCCATATTTTTTTCAATAATAACACTGAACGTAAATGGACTAAATGCTTCAATCAAAAGACACAGGGTATCAGAATGGATAAAAAAATAAGACCATCTATGTGCTATCTACAATAGACTTATTTTTTTAAAGTGTATTTTTTTTTTAGTATACAGAGAAGACAAAAGCAGGAGAGAAGAGAGAGAGGGAGACACAGAATCTGAAGCAGGCTCTAGGCTCTGAGCTGTTAGCACACAGCCTGATGTGGGGCTCGAACCCACAGATCATGAAGTCATTACCTGAGCCAAAGTCAGATGCTTAACCAACTGAGCCACCCAGGCACCCCAAGAGACTTACTTTAGACCTGAGGACAGATTCAAAGTGAGGAGATAGAGAACTATCTATTATGCTTCCAGAAGTCAAAAGAAAACTGGAGTAGCCATACTTATATCAAACAAACTGGATTTTAAATTAAAGGGTATAACAAGAGATGATGAAGGCATTATATAATAGTTACAAGGTCTATCCATCAGGAAGAGCAAACAATTATAAATGTCTATGCACCAAATTCAGCAGCACCCAAGTACATAAAACAATTAAACACACACATAAGCAATCTTCTTGATAAGATTGTGCTAATTGCAGGGGACTTTAATACTCCACTTGCAGCAATGGATAGATAAATTGGACAGAGAATCACTAAGAAAATAACAGCCCTGAATGATACATTGGACCAGTTGGACTTGACAGATATATTTTGAACTCTACATCCCAAAGCCCTGCAATACACATTCTTCTTGAGAGCATATGGTACATTCCCCAAGACAGATCACATACTGGGTCACAAAGCAGTCCTCAATAAATATAAAAGAATTGAGATCATACTGTGCACACTTTCAGATCACAATGCTATGACACTTGAAATCAACCACCAGGGAAAAGTCTGGAAAACCTCCAAAAGCATGGAGATTAAAGAACATCACTGAAAAATGAATGTTTCAACCAGACAATTAGAGAAGAAATTAAAAATATATATACATGGAAACAAATGAAAATGAAAATACAACCATCCAAACCCTTTGGGATGCACCAAAAGCAGTCCTAAGAGGAAAATCTCTTGCAATCCAGGCCTATCTCAAGAAACAAGAAAAATCACAAATACAAAATCTAACAGAACACCTAAAGGAACTAGAAGCAGAACAGCAAAGACATCCCGAACCCACCAGAAGAAATATCAGGGCAGAAATAAACAATGTAGAATAAAAAAAGATAGAAAACATCAATGAAACCGAGTTTTTTTTAATAAAGAAAATTGATAAATCTGTAGCCAGGCTTCTCAAAAAGAAAAGAGAGAGCACCCAAATAGACAAAATCATGAATAAAAATGGATCTATTACAACCAATCCCTCAGAAATAGAAGCAATTATCATGGAATACTATGAAAAATTATATGACAACAAACTGGACAACCTAGAAGAAATGGACAAATTCCTAAACACCCACACACTACCAAAACTCAAATGGGAAGAAATCAAAAATTTGAACAGACCTATAACTAATGAAGAAATGGAATCAGTTATCAAAAATCTCCCAACAAATAAGGGTCCTGGACCAGATGGCTTCCCTTGGGAATTCTACCAGACATTTAAAACAGAGTTAATAACTATCCTTATCAAGCTATTCAAAAAAATAGAAATGGAAAAAAAAAACTTGTGGACTAATTCTATGAAGCCAGCATCATCTTAATCCCCAAACCAGAAAGAGACCCAGCAAAAAAACAGTACAGGCCAATATCCCTGATAAATATGGATGCAAACATTCTCAACAAGATAGTAGCAAATCAAATTCAAGAGCATATAAAAAGAATTATTTACCATGATCAACTGAGATTTATTCCTGGGTTGCAGCACTGGTTCAATATTCACAACTCAATCAATGTGATGCATCACAACAACAAAAGAAAAGATAAGAACCGTTGATCCTGTCAATAGGTGAAGAAAAAGCATTTGACAAAATACTGCATCCTTTCTTAATAAAAACCCTAAAGAAGACAGGATAGAAGGAACTTACTTAAGCATCATAAAAGCCATTTATGATAAACCCACAGCTAATATCATCCTCAATGGGAAAAAACTGAGAGCTTTCCCCCTGAGATCAGGAACACAACAGGATGTCCACTCTCACCACTGCTGTTTAATATAGTGCTGGAAGTCCTAGCCTCAGCAATCAGACAACAAAAGGAAATAAAAAGCATCAGAATTGGCAAAGATTAAGTCAAACTTTCACTTTTCACAGATCACATGATACACTACCTGGAAAACTCAACAGACTCCACCAAAAGTCTGCTAGAGGTGATCCATGAATTCAGCAAAGTCGCAGGGTACAAAATCAATGTACAGAAATTTGTTGCATTTTTTTATATATCAGTAATGAAGCAACACAAAGAGAAATCAAGAAACTGATCCCATTCACAATTGCACGCACACAAAAAACATAAAATATCTAGGAATAAAACTAACCAAAGGTATCAAATATCTGCATGCTGAAAACTATAGAAAACTTATGAAGAAAATTGAAGAAGACACAAAGAAATGGAAAAACATTCCATGCTCATGGATCATAAGAATAAATATTGTTAAAATGTCATACTACTCAATACTACTCAAAGCAATCTAAGCTTTCAATGCAAGCCCAATAAAAATGCACCAGCATTCTTCTCAAGCTAGAATAAACTATCCTAAAATTCGTATGGAATCACACACACACACACACACACACACAAAACCCCAAATAGCCAAAGGAATATTGAAGAAGAAAACCAAAATGAGAAGTATCACAATCCCAGACTTTAGCCTCTACTACAAAGCTGTCATCATCAAGACACTATGCGATTGGTACAAAAACAGACACATAGACCAATGGAATAGAACAGAGAACCCTGTATTGGACCTACAAATGTATAGCCAACTAATCTTTGACAAAGCAAGAAAAAGTATCCAAAGGAAAAAAAGACAAGTCTCTTTAACAGATGGTGCTGGGAGACCTGTACAGCAATATGCAGAAGAATGAAACTAGACCACTTTCTTATATCATACACAAAAATAAACTCAAAATGGATGAAGAATCTCAATGTGAGACAGGAAACCATCAAAATCCTAGAGGAGAAAGCAGGAAACAACCTCTTTGACCTCAGGTACAGCAATTTCTTACCTGACACATCTCCAAAGGCAAGGGAATCATAAACAAAAATGAACAATTGGGACCTCATCAAGATAAAAAGCATTTGTATGGCAAAGGAAACAATCAAAAAAACTAATAGGCAACTGATGGAAGGTAAAAAGATAGTTCCAAAAGACATATCATATAAAGGGCTAGTATCCAAAATCTATAAGGAACTCACCAAACTCCATACCCACAAAACAAATAATCCAGTGAAGAAATGACCAAAAGATATGGATAGATGCTTTTCCAAAGAAGACATCCAGATGGCCAACAGACACATGAAATGATGCTCAATGTCACTCATCATCAGGGAAATATAAATCAAAACCACACTGAGATACCACCTCATGCCAGTCAGAGTGGCTAAAATGAACAAATCACGAGACTATAGATGCTGGAGAGGATGTGGAGAAACAGGCACCCTCCTACACTGTTGGTGGCATGTAAACTGGTGCAGCTGCTCTGGAAAGCAGTGTGGAGGTTCCTCAAAAAATTAAAAATAGAACTCCCCTATGACCCAGCAATAGCACTGCTAGGAATTTCCCCAAGGGATACGGGAGTGCTGATGCATATGGGCACATGTACCCCAATGATCACAGCAGCACTTTCAACAATAGCCATAACATGGAAAGAGCCTAAATGTCCATCAGCTGACGAATGGATAAAGAAGATGTGGTTTATACATACAATGGAATACTAGTTATCAATGAGAAAGAATGAAATCTGGCCATTTGTAGCAACATGGATGGAACTGGAGGGTATTACACTAAGTGAAATAAGTCAGACAGAGAAAGAAAGATACCATATATTTTCACTCATATGTGGATCTTGGGAAACTTAACATAAGACCATGGAGGAGGGGAAGAGGAAAAATAGTTAAGGAAAGGAAGGGAGGCAAACCATAAGAGATTCTTAAATACTGAGAACAAACTGAGGATTGACGGGGGTTGGAGAAGAGGGGAAAGGGAGTGATGGGCATTGAGAAGAGTACTTGTTGGATGAGCATTGGGGGTTGTATGGAAACCAATTTGACAGTATATTATATTAAAACAAAAACAAAAAGAAAATTCTATGGTGAATATCCATATAAAAAATAAATATAGTATGTAACACATATAATATACAAAATATGTGTGAATTGACTGCTTATGTTATTAGTAAGGCTTCTGGTCAACAGTAGGCTATTTGCAGTTTGGGGAAAGTCAAAGTCATATGTTGATTTTTGATTAGGCCCATAACCCCCACCTTCTTCGATGGTCAACTGTAAACTATTACTTGCATCATATCTTGGTTTATTTACAGACCATGAACTTTCTTTTAAGATGTAAGAATATCATCTCACATTAATCTGAAGAATTCTCATTTTTATTCTTAACTGTCACTATTGATAATATAGCAGATAAAGTTTATTACAAATACAATTGATGAAGAATCTCATTCCAAACTAGTGTATTATAGAATAGTTCAGGATCACTGTTCTTATGTATTATTTAAATAAGGAAAAAGACAGGGCATTTAAGATGCTTCAAGTGAAATACGTTTTCAAAATGTTTTTCTTTTCTATTTTTGTAAGGTTAAGAACCACAATGCAATAGCTGTTAATACATACCAGAATAGTTTAAATGAAAAAGACAGTGGAAAAATTGGAGCCCTCTCTCTTGGTGGACAACAGTTTATAAACCGCTATTTGACGTGAATTTTAAATCTAACATATCATGTGGCCCAAGGGATATACTCAACCATGTTTACCAACAGGCAGGAATAAGAATGATCAAGAAAGTACTACTTAAAATAGCCCCAAACTGGACACAACCTCAATGTCCATAAACATTAACATGGGAAAATAAATGAAATGGTAGTATATTTATATAATGGCATACTATAAAGCAATGAGAATGAATGAATGACAATTATACTCAAAATCTTATATAAGTAAATGTGGAATGAAACAAGCAAGGTATGGAACATATTCTATGACCCCATCTATAAAAGTTGAAAAATGAATCAATAATGTTCTAAGTCATCATAACTGCTACTCTAGAAGATACGGACTAGAAGGTTGAAGGGGCTCCCTGAGGTTCTAGTAATATGTCTTGATTTTGGTCCTGGTTACATAACAGTGCTCATTTTGTGGTAAAAAAAAAAAAAAGACTAAATTGTAGAGTTAAGGTTTAACTGTTTTACTGTATGCATGTATTTTCAGCCTAAATAAAACACTTACATTAAAAACTCCTTATTCTTTTATCCTTAATATGCATACAATAGACAAATTGGCTCTGAACCATGTATAAATAAAAGCTCCAAGCAGGTCTAAATGGTGTTGTCACCACTAAATGAGTAATTTAGGAGCCTAGATTGATATAAAAACCTACTCCCTGCAGCCTCTCCTTTGTATGCCAAAAATATGGTTTCTAAATAAATAAAAATTTTTGTCACAAAGACTTTTTGAGTTTTTATTATGAAATTTTAATAAACCATTAATCACATTTTCCTTCTAATGTACAAGTAATGGATAAAACATTTCAAGGATCCCTACAGAGGTTTCTGAATTTAAAAAATTGCTTGCATTTCAACTAGGAAAAGGGAATAAAACACACACACACACCCCAAAAAAGAGGCCAATTTTTTTTGTTAGAGCAGTAAGAGACCCACCATCTGTGCTGATTTCTTCTAAGCAGGTCTGGTAATGGAAGACAGCAACTTATTAGGGATACTCACTCCCCAAGTAAAACTTGCTTTTCATTAAAACGGAAAAAAGGCAAGCACTGATATTATTTACATTCCATAATGATGTTTCAAAATGATGATTAACAAGGTTCCGATTCTCTTTGTGTTCAACATATGAAATATTAAAACCGAGTGCTAATAAATCTACACACAGTGTGTCATTAGAAAGTCAGTGCTCCTGACTCTACCAACATTTCTTATTTGAAACTCACGTCATGCCTTACTAGTTGCTATTAATTTTGCTTTATTTAGAATGCAGAATTTGTTTCAGATTCACATCAAAAGTATAGTATTTTTATTTGTGCTCACACAGTTTCTGGAGGACAAATATTTGGAATCAGACCCTGAAATACATTACAAATCACTTAAGTGGTCTGTCTGAGAAATCTTTGATAACTTCACTGGGACAGGATATAAGAACTTAAAAATGTATATAAAATGAGAAAAACATTTGATCAGGGATTTCTTTCCTTTTTTTCTTTTTCTTTTACCATATCACCATCTTTGTTAGAGGTTTGAGACCGAAATAGGGACCATGTAGTTGGGAGTGGTGGTGGCTGTGGTATAGTAATAATAGTAGTAATAGATGTTTTGTTTGTTTGCTTGTTTACTGCTTTTTGCTATGACATGGTTAGGTGATTGTCTATTAAAATTCCTTCCATTTCCAGAGTTTTGAGTCTCCTAAATTCTAGGAGGCAAAACACTGGAGTGTCTTTGGCTCTGGTAAATATGTTGCCATCCTGGGTAAAAAGGTCTGGGAAGGACATTACATATATTCATCAATGAACCTCTTCTTTGACAACAAATTTTCCTTTCAAATTATTTCTGGGCCTCCCTTCCTGTTCTGGCAGCAAATGTGAAAGTAAGTAGCACTGGTGTTTTTGTGCGTAAATTTTCCTCAAATATTTGGGTGACACCGGACACCACTGCTGACCGGTGCTTTATGTACAGGCGGCTTCTGTATAGCACTTTTCTTCCACTGCGAAGGTCTTAATCTTTGAAATCTCAGAACGAAAAGAAGTCATATGATTGATTTTATGTGCCAGGTTTATGGGAATAACCTTTCACAGTAGGTAAGAGGCTTACAGGGGATTTAGAAAATAGAGACATCTGTAGAATCAATTCAAAATGATTAAACCTTTTGTGATTGCACTATCTCATTTCAATTGCTGAGCCACAAACTATAAGTAATCTCTACCATTTCTTTGGCTTTACAATTATAGATAAATAATGTCTAAATTTGAGATTTATGTTTCTGAACCTAAATAATGAAGTCAAAATAAATATATATCACAGAGACCTTATTTTGGTGTTCAGTATTATTTATAGGTAACTAATCTCCTACTACAGATAATGCATTTGTGATATCTTATGGATAACAATAATTAACAGTGTTTTTAAAAGGCAAAGTCATGCTTTGTATGGTAGCAACGAAGAATGTTTATCAGATCCCTACCATAAATAAAATACGAAGATTTTAAGAAGAGCGAGAAAGCAAGAACTCATTAAAGGATGGATATCAATCAATCTTCCCCTAACTTCAGTTGGCAAGGCATGTATTTGTGCTGTCAGTTTAGCCAGGTAATCACAGGTTTCAAGATATTTTACTAGATAAGCAGTTGTATGAACCTGCAAACTATTTGCACATGAGAAACTAGTGCCTGTACATGTAAAACCAGTGGTATTCTAGAGGATTTCACTTCAACAAATGTTGAATTCCTAATACAAATGTATTAAAAGTAAACTTTCCTGCATGTAAAAAAAAAAATTAAGTCCTTACATTATTTCTTTTCTTCTAACCCCTCCCTAATCTTACCAAGAAAAGATAAATACTTTAATTATAGCAAACGCTCTGTTTCTATACTTTCAAATCTTTGAATTAAAAATTCAAAGCAAATAATGATAAACTGTTGGATTGTTTTTAAATTAATGATCCTCATTTTCTTCAAATGTCAGATTTAAAATGATCAGTTCTAACGACCCTCAGTTGCACATGCTGTTATTTGAATTACGAAGTGTTATACCCACTTTGTTTCACAGGCACACATCTCAAGATTAAAATATTCTTAGTAAGAGACGAGCTATCTTTCATGGATTTAGGATAACTGATAATCATCATTTTGTACTGACTTTCTGTCTCACTTCACTGTTTGCTATCAATATATGAAAGTAAAATGTTATTTAGGGGAGAACTATTATCTGAGTACTAATAAATCAAATACTATTAGAGCCAAAAAAATCACTCAAAATTATTTAGGGTATAAATTTCATTTAACCAAACCTGTATTGGACATTACTAAATCCTAAAAGTTCCTAGAATCTTAGACAGCTGTCTTTGGTATTTTTAAAAAAGTAATTGATAACAACATTAATTATATTTCAGATATAAAACTACCAAAGCATCATAAATACTTTTAAATTAGGTGCAAGACACATTAATTCTAAGACTACCAACATATCATCCAAATGAAACACTTAGGAACTTCTTTTACTAACAGATATATATCATAATAAAATCAGAGAGAAAGAACCTCTGCATTTCAGACTCTACTAGGCTCCTAGGACCACCATATTCACCCCACAACACAGAGTATTGTAAGAAATTGGAAGCTACCTGCATGAAAACAATTTCCCCTTCATCTTCAATTAATCAATAGGGTTTACATATAAATCTCTACCACTGAGGTCATAATCTATTTTCCTCTAGGGAAATTTGATTTACTATAAAATAATATTTGTATTTCACAAATATATCTCTTAAATTATGGCTTGCGTTTATTCATTGCAATTCAGTTGCCCTTAAGGAAAATATTTTAAACACCTTTGGAACTTTTCAGAATCTAGTATCTGGCATTTCCTATCATTTAAATGACTTTTATCTTACTAGCAAACGTAAACAATGCTATTGATGATTTCCTGTGTTCTAAATTCATACAACCTGAAATAGATTCTTAAAATATGATTTTTTTTCTCCTCTGAAGCAGCAGCCCAACCACCTGCTCTGAATGTAAACGTCCCCTGAAAGCTATGAAGGGCTAGTTTATCATGAAGGTGTTGACGGTTGAAGCTTTGGGGACCCAAATAAGCACATGGAATAAATTTTAATCATACTTAATGCTAATGTGGTAGCAAGACTGTGACTATATTCAAATGTGACTAATTTCATTGAATTAGCTATACTCAGTATGAGCTAAACTTCGTTGCTTGAATCTATATAAATGCCTCAAAAGAAATAATTAACCTCATCTCTTTTCTATGTATTTTTTGTTGATGCTTAAGAGTGAAAAGATTTTAACTGAGATCTTTTGTCTGTTTGGTTTTTGTTTTTATTTAGCAATTGGTTCTCTTGTTTTATCACCATAAAACTGTGAGGGTCCTTAGCAGGTTGCTGAACACAGCACTCTGCTTTCAAAAAGAAATACATCTATACCAGGAATATAGTACTTGGCATTCAGCTCTTGGCCTATAGCCTAATAGATCTGTTGTCTGTCTTTAGTGACACTCCCATAAATTTAAAACTGGAGAGGACCTTAGAGGTCATCCAGTCTAACTGAACCATGTTTTAAAACAAATGAAGAGGTATGTTTATTTCATCATTTTGCACCTATGTACTCTATATTTCCAAAAAAGCCATTGAGACAGCTTACAATAAAAGGCACAGACACTATATAACAAGGGCACAATGACAGAATAATTAAGAGAGGCAGGTGCTAATTATATAAGAAGACCTAGTTAAAGAGACACTACACTTCAGCCTAAAATCTGCCCTACGTTTCTTGATGGTAAAGGCTAAAAGGAAACTCAAAATCCAAATAGGTCTTATTAGTTAATGAAAGTGGTATTTGCAAATGTCAACAGCCAGTTTGGTTTTGCTTTTGGTATTCCTCAACTCTCAAGCACAGCACATGAGACTTCAAGTAACAAAGAGCAATACAACCAAAAATTATCTTCAATAGCAATTTCAAAGGTTTCAAAGATATAAGTATACATTATCCTTTTTTTTTATGAACCTATGTTAAGAACTCCCCGTGTGACATTAAATTTTAGTTCTAAACAAGCATTTCTACTGGGACTTGGTTATCTGACTTGGTGAAAAATGTAGCCTTGGAGAACTTAGAAGTGCAGATGGTTAATACTTCCCTGAATTTATTTTTGTTTTTAATTGATATTTCATTTCACCACTACAAAGAATATACTCTCTGGATAATGCATTGAAGCACCATAAACAAAGAATCTCAAGGTCAACATGACTTGAGATAGATCACAAAGCAGAGGGCTGGTCTGAAGAGCTACATGCACAGTCTCTACTATACTACATGGCAAACAGGAGTATGACAAGCAATTTACTAACAAATAAACACCAGTGAGGGGGGGGAAGAGCAGATATAATGGTATGACACATTTTAACTGATAGACGGTTAAATGTTTTCTAATAGATTTGTACATCCTACATTTAAAGGGACCATTTTCTTTTTTCTTCCATCACTTTTCAAAAAATGTAGCTTGTTGCTTTATAGAATATTTGGCAGATTTAATTTTCAATGTTAAAAATAGGCCCATTATCAATATTCTATTGATATATTGATATACTGATGGTCTTAAATGTACTGGATGGTTCATATATTTTTGGATAGAGGTGGGAGCCTGTCAAGGAGATCAAAAAGTCTGCATTTTGTGGCTATTATGAACACTTCTCATCTGCTCTTATCTTAGGTATAATCACACAAATTAGTTAGGAATTAACAAAAGCCACGCATAATCTCAAGAACTAAATGAATAAAAATGTTTATATATACTTTATTTGTATTTTCAATAGGAAGAACTTGAAGTTCTGGGCCCACAGAAGAGATTTGAAGTTTTGAAGATTTGTAAATAGCCATTCTTAACAAAAAATAACCCACAATAATTAGTTAGTATTTAGAAAGCAATCAGAATTGGAGCCTAACACATCAGTTTTAATATCCAGTTTCAATCTTGTCTCTAATTCCAACTTGCAGTTCTGTCCAACAATTCTATTTTGTGGTCTATTGAATCTCAAAATACAAATTGATAGGTTTCAAATCATAGTTATTATGAAGAGTAAGGAGGAGGAGAAGATGGGGAAATAACTAAGCTTTTTGTCCATACTTCATCTTAACTAGACTGTAGCCAAATATCTGTTGTCACAGAGTCCAAAGAAAACAGTCCACATGCATATATGAGAAAATTTCTTCTTCAGCTATTTTTTGGCAAACTCAGTTGTGCTGTGCAAAAAACAGATGGATTTCATTTCACAGACAGAACTATATGTGCCCAGGGACTTTTAGATCCCTAACGATTGTATATACCCCAAAAACACATTTGGCTGACTCCCTCAATGAAAATATGCATACACAGAATGCAAGACACTTCTGATAGCCTCTAGAATCCACATAAAAGAGTATTTCTGGCCCAGATGACTTACAAATACCACATCTTTGGGCAAATGTGGCCAATCTCTCCCTCACTTCTATATTTCCCTTCTTCTTATCCTTTTTCAGTCACTTCAATGATTTCTGCCATATTTCTCAGGGTTTACCCACTGCATCCTTCCTGCCTGGAAAATTCTGTCCCTTTAGACCCTTTCTTGAGTCAGCTGCACTAAACATCAAAAAGATTTTCCCAGAAGTGATTCGTTTAAGGATTTTGAGATTACTGTGAATTATCTGGGTGAGCCCCAACGGCAATCACCTGTATCTCCTTAAATGGCAGACAGAGGGAGAGTTCTTTCTTACAGAAGGAAAAGAATAGGACAGTGGGATCACAGTTCAGGGATCAGAGTGATGCAGCCACAAGCCTAGAAACTCCAGAAGCTGGAAGAAGCAAGGAATGGGTTCTCCCCAGAGCCATTAGAAGGAGTCTTGCCTGACCAACAATTTGATTTGGGCCCAGTGATACGAATTTCAGACTTCTGACCGAAACTATTAGAAAATAAATTTTTGTGGTTTTAAGTCTCTCAGTGGTAATTTGTGATAGCAGCCACAGGACACTAACACAACCATCTACTTGGGTATCTCCTGTGTTATTTGCTCTCACTTCAACTACTGCTTGCTAACACCTCGTTTTGGGGGATGCCATTGTAATTAAGTAATTAATTCACAATGATGTGTTTAATGTCTGTAACTCCCTTCTAGACTGTAAGTTCTTAAGGTCAAGTAGTGTGTCTGTCTTAATCACCCTCTAGTCCCAGGGCTTGACAACATGCTTGGAATATGAGCATTCATATCTCTATCAGAGTGAATGTAGAACAAATACTAAAGTAAACTAAAAAATCATGTTCAGGCAGTAGTTTATCTTTCCCAGAATTGGTCCTTATAAAAGTTATGAGTTATTTCTAAACACTCTTGAATTTGGTAACAAATTCTAGGAACGTGAAGTTCATTTTAAGGCTGATTTTATCAAGTTTTAAATAGCTTCTGGTGGTCCATAATGAAGTCCCATCCAAGCCCCCATTAGTAAAGGGAAAAAAACTAGGAAAACAGAACAAAGAACATAAACAACACCACACATTAAAATTGATAATCAATATATAGATTATAAGAACAAGTACATCATCCTATCCAGGTTTTATTTCATAAAACAGAAGAATTTCCTCTTTATAAAAACCATATAAGATGCAGTTGGCTTTCCATAGCCTCTTCCCTGAGTCACTCTTGCAGCTTTCCAGAGAATGTTCCTCTACTATCCTAGTCTGCTTCTTGAGGGGCCAGAGATTAGTCACTCACAGTGTGACTCCCTAGGAGGCAATAGCTATACAATAAAAGGCAAGGTGCACTGGGGGTCTGCTGGGCCTGGGAGCATGGTTCCCTCAAGAAAAGCCTTGTCAGAGGGAGATAGCATGGCATGGGTGCTAGAAGCAATTTATTACCTGAGTGATGAGCGCTTAATCACATAGGTTTCCCAGAATCCTTCCCTCCCTCTGCTGCTTCCCACCCCCACCCCCCGCATGAACTCAGACTTCTTTTTCTTTTTCTTCCACATGTTACAAATTGCTATTTATTACTACAATGGGATTTAAATGAAGTTTAGGGGGAAATGGAGAGAGATTATAAAATAATACAGGGAACTATGGATAAACAAGTGACCGGCACTATGCCAATAGGCTATTTAATATTAATGCCATTCTGATAAAGGGTTAGTATCTAAAATCTATAAAGAACTTATCAAACCCAACACCCAAAAAAACAAATAATCCAGCTAAGAAAAGGGCAGAAGACATGGATAGACATTTTTCCAGAGAAGACATCCATATGGCTAATAGACACAGGAGAAGATGCTCAATATCTATCATCACCAGGGGAATGCAAATCAAAACCATGATGAGATACCACCTCACACCCGTCAGAATGGCTAACATTAACAATACAAGGAACAAAAGGGGTTGACTAGTATGTGGCGTATGCACTGTTGATGGGAATGCAAACTGGCACAGCCACTCTAGAGGACAGTATGAAGGCTCCTCAAAAGATTAAAAATAAAACAAGCCTATGATCTAGCAATTGCACTACTAGGTATTTATCCAAAGGATACAAAACTACAGATTCAAAGGGGCACATGCCCCTTAACTGTTGTAGCAGCATTATCTACAATATCTAAACTAGGAAAGGGCCGGAGGAAGGGAGCTCTGTAAACTCTGTCCGCCCCATTTATCCAACCGAGAAGGATATTACTCTCATCTGCGAGAGCGGAAGGAGAAAATACGGACTCCAGAAAGAATAGAACCTCAAGGATACCTGGGTGAGTGAGGGCGAACAGGGGAGATCTGAAAACAGGCCAGGCTGGGACGGGCAGAGGAGACAAGATCCCCAGCCCAACGTGGGGGAAGCGCGCAGAGCC
>NC_043703.1:17622159-17747922 GCF_006229205.1 Suricata suricatta
TGTGTTATATTAAAAAAAATAAAGAGATGAATTTGGTTAGTAAAAGAAAAGAAAATGGATTACATGTTTCATTTAGATGAACTGGGTAATCTTATATTAACCTAAAAATTATAAATCTGGTAAATATATCAATTTCTTTGCAAGAAACTCAAAGTATTATTAAAAATGAAATTTCTATTAGCTTCAATAGCCGAACAGTTTTATTAATATCTTTTTTAAAAACCTGTGCTGGGGGAACCTGGGTTGCTCAGTCAGTTAAGTGTTTGACTGTTGGTTTTGGCTTAGGTTATGATCTCACTGTTTGGTGTGAGTTCAAGCTGTTTGCTGACAGTGTGGAGCCTGCTTGGGATTCTCTGTCTCTCCCTCCCTCCTCCCCTCTCACTTGTGCTGTTTCTGTCTCTCTCAAAATAAATTAATTTTAAAATAAAATTAAATTAAAATTAAAATCTGAGTTGAAGCTAGAAAATATGTATAAAAGCAAAGAAAAACAAGGGGCTTCTATGCCAGTAATTATACAAAGCAAATGTAACTATGATACTAACTCTTGCAAAAGTGAAAATAAAAAGAATGAAATAACTACAGTATCTTCCATGAACATAGTTAAAATATTAACTAAAATGACAACAAACTGAACTATACACCCCTAACAAATCACCCACCCCAAAAATTTGGGATTCAAGGTCAGGCATACAAAGATGGTTTAATACTAAGAAATGCATATTCATGTAACCCTGTATAACAATAAACCTCTTCATTTATTTTATATTGCACATGTACTTAATAAGTATAACAGACATGACTACTCTAATTAAATAGTTAAAGTATATTTCCTTACCATAATTAAAATATCTTAAACTAACAGGCATTTTCATTATTATTTAGGTCTAGCCAACACCATATCATGAAAAAATAAATAAGTATGTATATTAGAAAGAGAATAAATGATCAGTAATAGTTTTAATAACTAATCATTTCATCATGATAAGCTCTATGTGATCACATATGCCATGTGAAAAACAAAAAGTTTGTGAAATCAACTCAAAAGATAAATCTCTACCTTTATATGACACAATATGATTGTATAGGAAAATTTTAGACTTCATTACAAAGACTGAATCTAAGTCTTATGTTGACATTTATTTATTTATTTTAATGTTTGTTTATTTTTGATACAGAAAGAGACCGAGTGCAAACAAAAGAGGGGCAGAGAGAGAGGGAGACAACAGAATCTGAAACAGGCTCCAGGCTCTGAACTGTCAGCACAGAACCCAATGCGGGACTCAAACACACGAACTGCAAGATCATGACCTGAGCTGAAGTCAGACGCTTAACCAACTGAGCCACCCAGGCACCCGTGGCCTTTCTTTATATAGGAGAGCAAATTTTGTCACCCAAAAATATGCCTCTTGGGCATATTGATAATTTTAAGCTGATTCTTCTTCTTCTTCTTCTTTTTTAATGAGAGAGAGAGAAAGAGAGAGAGAGAAAGAGAGAAAGAATGAGAGCACAGGAACGGCAGAGAAGGGCAGAGGGGGAAAGAGAGAATAATAAGCAGGCTACACACTCCTGGCAGAGCCCAATATGGGGCTCGATCCCACAACCTTGAGATCGTGACCTGAGCTGATATCAAGAGTGGGGCACTCAATCGACTGTGTCACCCAGGCACCCCTTAAGCTGTTTATTCTTAAGAAACTGCAAACACAAGACAAAAGTTGAAAATCAAGTAGAGGTTACCGTTTTATAAGAGATATTTACATGTATAAGAGAAATTTGTAAGGGTATCTCCTTTGTATTAGGAAGAGACAGATGATTCAGTCTGTAAAACTTTTAGTAATGAAGAACACACAGACTTAAATTTGTGTAATAACCTTTACTGTGCTTTTCTTGGTAACCTCCCACTGGATTCCTTACCCCAATATCTTTTATGTTTTGCAGAAGATGGTATTGAAGGGGATGGCTTCTGCCATTTGGGGGAGTTGCTTAATTTTCCTGCGTCTCTTCTTCTGTATAAAGAAGGTATACATATTGTCAAATGTTCACTGATTCTCTTCTACTAATCTGTCTTATGTACATTTAATTCTGTAACCAGACAAAAGAACTTAAAGGATAGAGAAACATTTTTCCTCCTGAAACTTACAATGTGGATTTGGCCACTCATTTACTCTTCCTGAGCCTCAATTACCTTATGTTGAAAATATCAGTGCTACAATACTGTAATACAATACAAAACAGTAAAGAACATATAAAGAAAAATAAACAAATTAACCTGCACTTACCTTTGAAAACCCTTGTGCCTGGTGTGAGGAATACAAAAGAGGGGCATTATGATGTAGGACACGGCACGATCACTAATGAATCACTGCTATCTATTGGCTCAATGGAATCTTCTTCTTTTAGTGCAACTTTAACAAGGAACCTATCCAATGACACTTGCTTTTGCCTTTTTCTGAGAATTTCTGGCAATAAGGCAGCAGAGAAAGGGTCTCTACAGATAGCCTGACCTAGAAGGAAGCAAAGCATTCCTAAGCTTTCTCTTGTACGGAAAAGCAAAAGACTTTGCACAGGTGCTTTGAAATGACAAAAAAATACACTAGTGCCAATTATGGGCCCCTTCCAGTGTTCTGAAAAACCACTGATTCCTGCCAAAAGCCATGGCCTGAGACCAGCATCTGAGCATGGGAGTCAATCCCCCACAATCACCCAAGGAGAGATAGACAGAGAGAGAAACAGAGACAGAGAGACAGAAAGAACCATTGGCTCAGTTGTGATCATGTGACATTCAGCATCACGTACTACTAGTATTGCAAGACCTCAGTCATTGATCAAGTTAAAATTTATTAGAAATGTTTGCTTGTCTTATGGAACATTCGCAGAATGAGTTACTCGCAATCCAAGGCTTTACTGTACTGTCTCTTGGGCTATAGTTCTCAGTAAGACAAGCAGTAAAGCATTTACTAATTTTCTTTGAGGTTCGCTTTTTTTTTTTTTCCAGTCGACCTAAGTGAAACCATCCATGTATATGGCCAATAACAAGGTATTTTAACAAATATTAGTGACCATTATTTTAATCCAATGATGGAATACAAAATTATTCATTTTGCTAAGCTTTGTTTTTCTCCAATTATAGCTATAAAGGAGATATACAAAACAAAACAAAAATATTAATAATAATATTTTTAAATAAAAATTTACTCCATAAAGCATACCATTTGCAGAGAGCTCATATTATTACATACTTTGTTTTAAAATAATCCCAAACCCCAAGTAATTCACTAAAGGTTAGTTAATTTAGCCATTATCAATTGCTTGGTTTCGATATGCACCACAGTTATATAAAATGTCATCACTGGGGAAAGAGAGTTTTGGATTCATAACTTCTATTTTGTTTGCAACTTCTTGAGACTCTATAATTATTTCAAAATAAGAAGTTAAAGAAATAATGCAAACAACGTGATTCAAGCAGAGAAAGGGAAAATTTGCAGACAAATAAAGAAGGGACTGTTTCAGAAATAGTGAATTTAATCCAAAATGTAAGAATAGAGAACATACAGAACACTTATGTGAGGAAAAAGAATTAAACATGATTCAATGAATGATGAAAATTTTACTGAAGACAAACTGTATTAAATTAAGCAGCAGCAATCCCTGCAATTACAAATCCACTCCATCTGTAGTTTCTTGAAATCTCAGCTCTTTTAAAAAATAAGGTATCCTCTTTAACATATCCAATTAGTGGCACTGAAGTATTAACATTACAAAGTACTTATTGTGTACTAAGGCATCTGCAAAAACAAAGGTTACTATTCTTGGAAAAATGCAAACCAAGGGAAGATATGATATTGCCAAAGCTAATTAGAATCAAATAGGAGAGTAAAGATTCCAAAAAGAAACCAAATTATTTCCACTTTAGACAGACAAAAAGGTATCCAATAAAGGACACATACAATCTATTACTCGGGAGACCAAACCTTGGAGACACCAGTCTGACATTTCCTATTTCCTTTAAAACAACACTGCAAATCTCCTGGAACCCACAGCAACACCCTTGGAGATTTGAGATTACCTGATAATTTCAGAACTGATGTTTGACATAACACTGACATGTTGAATATTTTTCTTTAGCCACAGGAGATCTCTAGCTCCAGAAATCATAAGTCAAAGAGCATACACTCAATTCATTCTTTGTTATTGAGTGGTTTGTTTTTTGCTAGATAATTTATGGAAAATTAGCACAAAATGACAGCTACGAAATGGTGTAGGAATACCAAGCAAATGAGAAAGTTGAATATTATTACCAACACAAGATAAGAAGGGCAGTCAGCAAATAAAGGTCAAATGAAAAAATCAGCCTGTTTCTCGTAATGTCAACTCTGAAGAGCAGTTTCAGCAAAAGCCTGGGCAAAGATAGTTTGGTTGTCTTTTTTCTTGCCTGGGCTATACTTTGAAATTCTCAAGGCGGGGAAGATATATGCCATTATCAAAATCCTAACAAATATTTCTTACTTTTAACTCAATAATTTAAATTTGACTTTAACAAGCAAAAAAATAGAAGAGTAGTGAAAATAATGAAGGCAAAGAAGTTGATTTGGTGGGCAAAATGTATGAAAGTATACATAAGTGAATTACAGTACATTCTTTCCATGGAATTATACATCATATAGGGAAATGCTGACTATACTATGTTCGGTGACAAAACAGCTTTTATAGTATTACCTACCATGTGAAAATTATGTACATTGTCAGAAAACAATAACACATTTTCAAATATACGGTGACCATAAAATTAATTCTCCATACCAGGCCATAACTAAGAGGAAAGGAGGAAGTAATAATTAAATAGTTTAGGACAAGAGGTCTATGTTGAGAATCTCCTGGAAACACAGAACATGTGTCATGCTACTTGGGTCGTGCGTACCATGTTTAAAGAAGGCAGGCCTTTGAGTAGTTTGTATGTTTAAACTCATTCGTCCACATCAGCACATTGGAATATGCATTTTACAGATGAAGAAACTGAGGTACATAAATAGCCAATAACTTGCCCTAATTTGGTGAATGTGAATTTGAGGTGAGACAATCCGGCTAGAGTTCATGCTCTTAATCGCTACACAAAATGCTTGCTGGAAATACTGGAAGGAAACACATAAAATTCCTACAGAGTGGAGACTAGTTAGGAATAAATTTTTATGCTTTTGTAAATGATTCAAAATTTTCATGTCCATGCGAATTGAATATCATTTTCAAGAAGGACAACACTGTAAATGAATCAGTGATATAAAAGAAAAATACTGCATCTATTTGTTCCCCTTCTGGTAGAAAATAAACTATAAAATAACAATGACTATAAATTAATCACTATCTAGAAATCATTTATCATTTCACTTTCTTACTTTACTTTTTAATTGGGGGGTGGGGGTGGGGAAGGAGCAAGGGTTCAAACAAGTTTTTTCCCAACCACTTTTTTGAGGTATTAATGACATATAAACAAAGTGTATATTTAATGTGTACAACTTGATGAGTTTGAGGATAAATAGACACCCATGAAACCATCACCACCATCAAGGCCATAGACATATCTATGACCTTAAGAAGTTCCATTCTGTTCCCTTTATTCTTATTATTAGTGTGTATATAGTAAGAGCACTTAACATAAGACCTACCTTCTTAGAAACGTTTATGTATATAATATAATATTGTTAGGTATAGGCACTATGCTGAATAACAGATCTCTAGAACTTATGTATCTTGCATAACTAAAACTTTACATCTTTTGACCATGAATGTCCCATTTTCCCCTCAGCCCAACCCCTGAAAATCACCATTCTGCTCTCTGCTTCTATTCTAGGCTTCTTCTATGCTTTTATTCTATTCTCTGCTTGATCACTTTAGATTCCACATATAAATGATATCATACACTATTTGTCTTCGACTGGCTATTTCACTTAGCATAATGTTTTCCAGGTTCACCCATGTTGTTGTAAATGGCAAGATTGTCTTTTCTTTTTTTAAGGCTGAATAATATTCCATTGTATGAATATAATATACTTTCTTTATATATTCATCCACCGATGGACATATAGGTTGTTTCCATATTTTGGCTAATGTGAAAAATGCTATAAAGAACATAGGAGTGCAGATAACTCTTTGAAATCCTGAATTCAATTTCTTTGAATAAATACCCACAAGTGGGATTGCTGGACCATATGATAATTCTATTTTTAATTTTTTGGGGAAACTCCATGCTGTTTTCCCAAAATGGCTGAACCAATTTACATCCCCACCAAGAGCATATCAGTATTCCTGTTCCTCCACATCCCCGGCTCTTACTTTATTTCTATCTTTAAATAATAGACATCTTAATTGGTATGAGGTATTACCTCATTGTGGTTTTCATTTGCATTTCCATGATTATTAGCGATGTTTAGCAACTTTCATTGCGACTAGCCATTTATATGTCTTCTTTGGACAAGAAATGCTTTGCTCAGTATTTAGTCAGGTTATTTGTTTTCTGCTATTGAGTTGTAGGCATTTATTACATATTTTGGATATTAACTCTTTAATGGATACATGATTTGCAATATGTTCCCCCCATCCTGTACGTTGCCTTTTCTTTTGGTTGACAGTTTCCTTTTCTGTGCAGAAGCTTTTTAGTTTGATGCAGCCCTCACATGTTTATTCTTGTTTCTGTCGCTTGCATTTTGGTGCCATATCCAAAAACATCATTGGCAAGACCCACGTCAAGGAGCCCTTCCCAATATTTTTTTCCTAGAAATGTTACAGTTTCAGGCCTACATTTAAATCTTTCATCCATTTTAAATTGTTTTGTGTTTTGTGTGTGGTAAGGTATGGGTCTAATTTCATTCTTTCAAATGTGTATAACCAGTTTTCACAGTATCATTTATTGGAGAGATTATCCTTTCTCCGTTTTGTATTCTTGTAAAAGATCAGTTGATCATCCATGTACGAGCTAATTTCTGGGCTCTCCAATACACTCATTCCTCTACCTGTCTGCTTTTATCCCACCAGGATTCTTGGAATATAGAATTATAACATATTTTGGAATCAGAAAATCTGAATCTTTAGCTGAAAGCATTACACTTCCTAATTCCATGGGCCTCTTTTACTAAATGCCACTGAAATATCATCAAATACTATTTTACCAGGCTTATTATTGAGTTCTTTTTCTGTATTGAATATATGCTAGCCATATCAATAATTCATCATAATAAAAAATACAGCCAATAGAACAGATGGTCAATGTCTATAGCTTATTTTTCTATAACTTTTAATCTGGATGGACACTAAGGAAGCTACACTACATATTCTATATGGTTATTGTGAGAAATAAGTCAAGTTTAATAAGGTAATGTGTATATATACAATATCATATATATGCATACATCCCGCTGGTAGATATGCATACACATTAACTTTCTCATTCTCTTGGTCATGATATTCTGAGGAGAATTTTTCAGGTTCTGTACCCATATTTCTGATACGTAAGCAAAATTAAGAAAACATAAACACAGTAAAACCTTGGTTTGGGAGCATAATTCATTCCAGAAACATGCTTGTAATCCAAAGCACTTGTATATCAAAGTGAATTTCAAGAACCATTGGCTCAATTGTGATCATGTAACGTGCGGTATCATGTGCTACTCATATTGCAAGACATCACTCATTTATCAAGTTAAAATTTATTAGAAATGTTCGCTCGTCTTGCAAAACACTTGCAGAACAAGTTACTGATAATCCAAAGCTTTACTGCATATTTTTTTAGGAAAAGAAAAGAAAAAAATGCTTATCATTTCTTGTTTAGTGTGGGTATCTTCCCAAATGTTTCCACAAGACCTGTGGGCAGAAAAAGCCCCCATAGGATTGTGAGGAGTGACTAATTATATACTTGGGAGTTGGGGGAGGTAAAGGCAAGAGTAAGTTTCCAAAAGGATTTTCATATGCTAGAGAAGCTAAAGAAGATAGGATCCCAGAGGCCTAGCTAGTGTCAAGCTAAGGCTGTTTTTTACTCTTGCAAAGCATAACATGAAGACAGTTGGGAGTTCCTGGAGAATGCTGTACTGTCTGCCTCAAGTATTTGTCAATGGGCTGCAGATGAAAGGAAATTTCATTTTATCTATCATTTCCTTCTGCTTCTGTTTCCTACATCGATAGATACGGAGGAACTAAGCAAAGCCTATTGTATCACAATCCTCTCTGTGTCCCAGAGTTTCTGACTGGCCCTTATTTACCAAACATTCACTCTTTTTCATTCTTCCCTTCTCAATTCAGAAAGACATTTACACTTTATTTTGCCTGTCTTTGGATTTTGCAGGTATGTGTGGATTTCTTGAACATATGTAACTATTAAATACTTTTTTTTTCTGTTAATCTGTCTCTTGTCAATTTGATTCTTAGTCCAGATAAAAGGACCTTGAAGTGGACAGGGATTCTTGCCCCTGACATCACAATAAAGCTGCAATAATTGCTTTTATGATATGAATAAGAACACAGAAAATGATACTTTAGATAACACTTGAGGATTCACATGTCCTTACATCTTTATTTGAATTAGAATATTATGTTTAATCTCTCTTTCTTAAACTTCACTCTTATTTCTTTACTTGTATATTTAGTATTGTGATGCAGAAGGAAATGCTGAACTGACATCATGTCTACAATTGGTTACCTACCCTGAACAGCCACTTCTTTTGTCTTTTCTCTAGTAAGTCTGGGAAATCAAACATGTATTGCAAGGTGAGAATCCCCTATTTTCCCTGCGGCAGTGGTAGATTTGAAAGAGAATCAGAGAACAGCTACCCCAGCAGGAAAGGTTCCACAATGACACACTTACTTCATCAATGGAAGCTAGCAGTTCCTAAAAATAGAGCTCAAAGATAAATTTTTAAAGTACATTTAAAGCCAGGTGTAGAATTCATTATTAGGGGAAATGTAGAAGTCAAACCCCCAAAATAGGCTAATTTAGAAATGACATTTTGATTTGAAAGATGTATACTGTCAAAATGAGCAGAAATTTATTTAAATTTGTTTAGTTCCTTGTCCTTTTTTGAAAAGAGCATACATTTTATTCTTCAATCAAGTTATTATTTGTGATATTTAAATATCTTAGTTCTTTAAATGATTCTTACATGTGAGTGTAATAGTATCGGCATAAATTTGAGGTCTGTTAAAATTATGTGGTATGGAGGTATAGGAATGAACTAGAAAATCTCAGGAGACAAAGAGAAGGGGGAACAGAAAAAGGGAGAGAGGAGAGGAAAGCAAGAAATTGAGGTAAGGAAACTGAAGGACTCCATAAAACTATGCTTAACACTCCTTTTCCCACTTCTACTCTTGCTAGTACCTGCACCCCCACTTTCTACAGGCCTCATTATGCAAAACATAGATGTCTTCCTTGTAAGGGACAAGGAGTTAATGATTCGTTGAGAATAGAGAACATCTAAGGAAGGGCCAGGTGAGGACGGCGGGACGAAGCCACCACATGCAATTCCAGCCCACCAGAGCTAGACATCTCGGCACCCAGACCTCCTGGCTCCAAGAAGTAACAGAGGGGCATTCATCTTTCTTCTAACTGCTTCCCTGATGCCTGAGCAGAAACAGGCACCAGACCATGATCCTCAATAAAAACTCACCCCAGGGGGGTCTGGGTGAGTCAGTCCTCCGCCTCTCAGATTCTGTCAGTCTTTCAAAAATAAAATCTAAAAACAACTTAAAAAAAAAAATAAAAACTCATCCCAAACAAATTGGAGACGCCTTTTTTAAATTTTTTTCCCCCTGGACACTCTGTCTGTACCTGGACACTCTCTCTACCTCCAATAAAGTTGGCTTTCATCTCCTGCTGGCTTGCGTTTGATTTCTATTCTGCTTGTAGCCAGGGACCCTCTAGGATGGTCCTGTAGAATCCCCTCAGGGTAACCGGACCCAGCCTACCAGCATCAAAAAGAGGCGATAAGAAAACAAATGAAGAAAAAGAAAGAAACATTTGAGTACTGTAGCAGATGTTATCTGATATATTTTGCCATGAGATCATAAAGCATTTGAAATTTTAGAAGATTCCAAAGTTTTAAAGAAAGAGTGATTTCACCTGAGTGAGATTACAACTTCTAGAAGAAACAAGAGGTATCTTTCTATGAGAACCTTCTTAAAGGTGCTACCTTCTTTTTTTACTTTCTTTTTCTTTTAAAAATATTTTTCTCCACTTCTTTCTTGTTACAGATTTTTGTACCAAATTGTTGGTTCATTAGATAAAGCAATGTCTGTGTGAACTGATCTTCACCAATGAAAATCTTCATTTGTCTGTTTAAATCCATACTATTTGTATGAGGGTTGCATGGTCATTTAAAAGAAAACAGGAAAGATGAACAGAACACTTAAAAATTTGTTTGGATACTTTCCATATTTCTCAAACAAGGTAATACCAAACAATCCACTGAAATTTTACTTGAAAATTAAGACAAAATAAACAACAGGAATGTGCTTGTTATAATTTGTGTTGCTAGCTTCAATTTCAGAATGCCAGAATCTGAACATTTGAATCAAATGTTCAAATTTGTGGTTCTAAATATTCTTCTGAGAATATACTTCTAATTGTTTAAACTGAAAACTCTAGATAAGTAATGTTTTAATCAAAGTGTTGCAAGTGCTTAATTTAAATGAACTATCTTTTAACATTTTAGTATTATTTAATATTACTTAAAAGTAAAGTTTAAACAAATTTTACTCATTATTAGTCATAGTGTTAAGATAACCTATATTACTATTATTTATAAACAATATGGCAAGAGTTGCTATGTGGGTCCAGTTCTGTACAGTATACAACATGAGCCAGTTGCATTAAATACCTCACAAATTTCTATTACATCTATAAGGACACAAAAAACTCCATAATTTAAAGATAATAATGAATATGTGTTGCAAATGTAAAGATAGAGAAAAGCTTCAGACTTACTAGTCTAAGTAAAAGTAAGAATTGCTTGAGCCTATAAGGAAACTTTCTATATATATGAAATATCAATGACTAATAAAAGTAGAAGTCTTCATGAAATTCTCCAGATTTTACAAAGAAAGATAGCATCTTATTAGTTTTTTAATTTTTTTTAATGTTTTATTTATTTTTGAGACAAAGAGAGTGAGCGTGAGCAAGAGAGGGTCAGAGAGAGAGGGAGACACAGAATCCGAAGACAGGCTCAGATTCTGAGCTAACTGTCAGCACAGAGCCTGACATGGGGCTCGAACCCACAAACTGTAAGATCATGACCTGAGCCAAAGCCCGACACTCAACCAACTGAGCCACCCAGATATCCCAAAAGGTAGCATCTTAAAGTCAAGTGTTAAGATTGCAGGAGGGTACCTGGTTGGCTCAGTCAGTAGAGCATGCAACTCTTGATCTCAGGGTCCTGAGTCCAAGACCCACACGGGTTGTGAAGTCTGCTTAAAAAGCAAACAAAGAACAAAAACAAACAACAAGCGTTAAGATTGCAAATAAAAATATTTAAACTCAACCCTTCTCTTAATTTTCAAAACTTTGGCCTACAGATATAACTACACAATCACACAAACACTTCAGTAAGAGACAAAATTCCCTTTTTTCATTCATTCTAAACACTACCAACTTTAGAAGATTTATAATCAAACTTAATAAGGATAACGTTAGATAGTCCTTGATATAAATTTGTGTTAAGACATAATCTTACGACAGCTACATCAATGCTTACATAAACAATACTCATTAACTTCTAGATGACAAATAGTAATAACAGTAAAATCTGGCTGCTTTTAATCAATCATTTTGGTTATTTATTTTTGATATTATAAATAAGGCAGGGATTGATATTCATATATCAAAATCTTTGTTCTCATCTCTATTTTTTCTTTAGGAAATTTAAATGTTAATTTTTTTATTAATGTATTTTATTTTATATGGGGATGTGACTAGACACATGACTTCTATATTTTATACTAACATTAGGGCAAAGGTTTAATATGCAAACATTTTATATTTATCAGGGACACTCCAGATTACAATACACATTTGGAAGGTATTAAGTACACTGTTTTTTTAATCAACACTAATTATTATATCATTTAGCTTCTCTGCACCCAAGTATTTTGTCTTCTTGGCATAGGAAAAAGTAAGTGGTGAGTTTACAACTCTCATTACTATTTAAATGTTGTCCAATGGGGCACCTGGGTGGGTCAGTCAGTTACATGTCCAACTTCAGATGAGGTCATGATCTCACGGTTTGTGAGTTCAAGTCCCATGTCGGGCTCCAGCAGTTGGCAGGAGGAAACAGGAGCAAGTTCAGGCCCCTGGGTCTGGCTCTGTGCTGACAGCTCAGAGCCTGGAGCCTGTCTCACATTCTGTTTCCCTTTCTCCCTCTCTGCCCCTTCCCTGCTCATGCTCTAACTCTCTCACTCTCAAAAATAAATAAACATTAAAAACTTTTTAATAAAAACATAACAAATAAATGTTGTCACCCTTTACACAGCTAGTTTTTTTTAATTTTTTAAATGGTATATAACATTAAATCACATATTATTTGGCACATATAGGTGCTTGAGTGCTGGTATGCTTTTATTACAAGTTGCATGCTTCATAAATAAAGAGTGACCCATTGTTTGTTAATTCTTTTAAAAATGCATATACTTTAATTTTATTTTTTTAATGTTTATTTATGTTTGAGAGAGAGAGAGAGAGGGTGGGGAAGGGGCAGAGAAAGAGGGAGACACAAAAACTGAGGAAGGCTCCAGGATCTGAGCTGTCAGCACAGAGCTTGATGCAGGACTTGAACCCATGAACTGTGAGACCAGGACCTGAACTGAAGTTGGATGCGTAGCCTACTGAGCCACCCAGGTGCTTCTATACTTTAATTTTAATAATCTGATCATTGCTTTCATTTTGCTTCTATTTATCTATTGCATATTTTTTTCCATTTCATTTTTTAAAATTCTCTAAATCTCTTTATTTTAGGTTTTTCACATATTAATAGTGTATATTTGATTTTTAAATTTTTTTATCCAATTGATAAAATTACTCTCCTAAATGATATATTTAGCTTTGTCATTTTATTATTAATATTTTTGTTTTTATATCTTGGCCATATTTTGCTAAATAAATTCTATGTCATTTCTCATTATAATCTAGATTGTACCTGTCTTCACTTAAATAC
Source organism: Suricata suricatta (assembly GCF_006229205.1). Taxonomy (NCBI): domain Eukaryota; kingdom Metazoa; phylum Chordata; class Mammalia; order Carnivora; family Herpestidae; genus Suricata; species Suricata suricatta. The sequence goes on from NC_043703.1 coordinate 17,635,341, forward strand.
TTTAAAGATTTAGATACACTCAAATGTAGATTTCCCTTTCACTATGATGAATAAATAAATATATCACATACTTTATGTAAGAAGAAGAATTTTTAAAATTTTAATTTCACTCACATTTCCTCCTGTCAACTATTGGAACTTGGAGTTAAATTATTACTTTCAGATCATATATCTTCTCTTATGCCAATTACATTCTGATTCACTTATAGTATATGATTAGAGAAATAATTAGAATGAAGTATTGACTTACAATTATTCCTGTGTTTTATTGACATTTATATTTCTATTTCCCAAAAGTTTAGTTTTTGATTCATGTATTTAAATGCCTAAAAATGACTTTACATGAGTCATTCAGGAACAGTAACAAAAGTGGTTTAGTATCCCAGGCTTTGCATATTTGAAAAATCTGTCATTCATTCGTCTTCTTAACGTTCTTTGCTTACAGTGCTCTATTCTAAACATTGTATACTGTTGTCTTTTCATCCTTTCATTTTTCCTTAGCCAAAAAAAGAAAGAAATAGCACAAAATCAGTGCTCTTTATACTTTATTTCTGCTTCCTGTAATTATCTTTACAAAGCATGATGTTTTCTCATCTAGATTGTGAGCAATAGACATGTCCATTTTTTATGTAATAGAAACTAACTCTTTCCAATGATGGAATTTTTGTATTCATTTATTTAAGAAAAGGAAAGATGGATCCAAGCAGAGTCTGTCAAAAAAGTTCCCACTTTGAACCCTCATGGTGATTCTTTCTCATATCCTAAGCAGAACTTGTTAGCCTCTTGTTATATCTCCAGTTCACCATTATAATTGGCTATACAATAAGAGGGGATGCAAGGGCTTTAGTCAGTCCTGGTGGAAACACTCAAGATGAACAAACAGATAGTTGGTGGTATCACTACAGAGAAAAGCAGTAACGGAAGACAATTTTGTATCAGAAACACAAATTCAGTTGTGAACAACAACATGTTTGAGTTTTCCACTAGATCCCATAACTATAAATACAGTAAGAAATAAAACTATCTGCCTGAGATAATAGATAAAAATACAAAAGAAACAGGAAAAAATTCTATTGTCTTTTAAGAGAATTGACATAAGATAAAAGAAGAAAGTCTGATGACAGAGACTAACAAGTAGATACCACCTTGATCAACCTGTCAAGGTTCATGTCATCACTATTGAGATAAATTGAAATCATGTCCCACCCAATAGAATGCAATGAAAAAATGCATCATCTGTTCTGTAATATTTGTGTCAAAATGTAGTACCTGAATCTAATCACAAGGAAATATCAGAAAACCTAAGTTGAGGTACTCTCCAAAAGGAAAAAAAAAAAAAGGCAGGAAAGAAAAGAGAGAGGAAAATGATGAGGGAGCATCAGACAAGCTGAAAGCCAAGTACAAGCTAACAGCAACCGTCTACCCCAGGTGGGACATGTGTGATATTCCCTGGACATTCCTGTCTGCCCGAGAACAAAGAAAGGGAAAGAAGACAAATGATTAACTGATGGAGATCACAGTCATGCAGGACAGGAGTCTCCTTCAGTTTACGGATAACTTAGGGAACTGCAAGAAAAAGCCAATCCTATCTGTAGCCTAATCTCCAGAAACCTATAGACACCAGTTCCCGGAGCCCTGACATCACTCTCATCCAGATGTAAGGGGATTTAAGTACCTGTGATGGCAACGTGGGAAACAAAGGCAAATGAAAAATTAAATTCCCTTAATGTCTACACTCCATTGATGTAGGCAGTGGCTTTCTTCTAGGAGCTCAGCTACCTCGATGATGACACTTTGCTAGGGGCAAAAGGGAATCTTGGCCTAACATAATCCTAACCCCACAGGATCCTGTGAGTCTCCTGAAACACGTGAAAACTCCATTCAAACCTCCATTATCTTCAGACCCCAAGAATATGATGGCAATTATACTCCAAGCATATGGCCCCTGATATGTATCTGAGGGTCTTATGACTGAGGTTTTACTAAACACTAATGAATGACATTTTCCTAACAATAGCTAGCCCCTCCAGGTCCTGGAAACCTTGCTTCCAAAATTCCTTAGTGACTTAGGCTGTCCCTAACCCTCTCCAATCTTAAGGTATATATTCTTCACAAACCCAGAGCAGCTCTTTCTGCTCATGGGTCCCATCCCCGTGCTTTAATAAAATCACCTTTTGGCACCAAAGATGTCTTCAAGATTTCTTTCTTGGCTATCAGCTCCAAACCCCACCATCACTCCTAAAACCCCATCAGAAAAGAGAAAAATGGAAGAGAAAGCACTGAACAACCACTGGCTAAACACTAGCCAAATTAAGGAAAGTTTGAATCTCTTCCTGACCAAGGACACAAAAACACATGACAGTTAAAGGCCGTGCACAACTCTGAACTTGATCCTTTTCCTATTATTTGATGTGGGAAACAAACATTTCTCCAGGAACACCCTATTGCCTTAAAGTTAAAGCTTTGCTAGAGGGAAAAATAACCTTAACCTTGACAATAGGTATGCCTCCAGTATCCTGTGAGTCTTCTTTAGCATATGAAAATCCCACTGGAAATTTCCCCTTGACTTTACCTCCCCCAACTCCCAAGTATATAATTAGTTTCTCCTCACAGTCCTGGGGCAGCTCTTTCTGTCTGTGAGTACTGTCCCCATTCTTTAATAAAATCACCTTTTTTGCACCAAAGACATCTCAAGAATTCTTTCTTGGCCATTAGCTCCGAATCCCACCATCACCCCCCAAATTTCATTATTTTTGATGCTCTATGTGGGTCCTAAGAGCAAAGAAAAAGAATGAGAGAAAATTGTAAACTGATGGAGACTCATGTCCTGTAAAACTCTAATCTCTCTCAGTTTTCTTTCCTTTTATTTTCCTTGGGAACCCAGGAGCGCCTTAGGCATACCACACATATCCCACCTGGGGTAAGTGTGGGGGGCAGGCATTCGCTTGTACTCTGCCCTCAGCTTGCCTTATGCTCCCTCTTCATTTTTGGGACTATTGTTGAAACTTTAATGGAGGTCTGAGAATTAGATGGCAGGAGTGTATTAATGTTAATTTCCTTGTTTTGATGGTTGTACTTTGAATGTATTGGGTATATATGAATGTGTATATAATATACTATATACATAAATAAATTTGTAGGAAATAAAATATGTATAATAAATATATATGATAGTATAGAAATATATAATGCAATAAATGTATACATTATATAAATAGTAACTATATATTTTGTATTTATATAAATAAATACAAGTATATAAAACATTACATATGTATCTATTTTTAGGAAAGAGAAACTAAAGCAGGGTTTTCAAACTTGGCACTGTGATTATTGGCATTTTGGGCCACATAATTCTTTGTTGTGGGAGTTTCCTGTCAATTGCAGGGTACTGAGCAACATGCCTGGCTTCTGCTAAGCGACAGTAGCACTCCGATTTTTTCCTCCCCCCCCCCCACTCCACGTAAACAACCAAGAATGTTTCCATACATCATTAAATGTTCTCTAGAGGGAAAAATTGCTCCTGGGTTAAGAATCTCCATATTAGAAGATTTGGGGATAATGGATCATCAACCTGGTCGCTTAATATAGGATCCAAGGATCCAAGAATCTCACCAAAGTTAAAGAAGAGAAAGTACAGAGGGAAAAAAAAAAACCTATAAACATCATCCTCAATCTGGTAAAACCCAAGCATACAGAGAAAATCTAAAACATGAAACATGAGAAACATGAGAAATAAAGAAATATTATATAGGGAAGCAACAATACCAGTGATGGACTTTTTTCTAGAAAAAAAAAACCCAAGGCCAACATACGATGAAATGATAAAAGGAAAAAATGTAAACTCATAATTTTATACACAGTAAAAAAAATATTTCAAAGAGAAAGATAAAATTCAGACATTTTCAGAAAAAAAAAAACAGGTCAATTTGTCACTAACAATTCTGCATTATAAGAAATGCTAGTGAAAGTTTCTCAAGGCGAAGGGAAATGAAACCAAACAAAAATTCAAACCTAGAAGAAATGAAGAGCACAGAACTGATAAATATGCTGGCACACATAAGACTAGCCTTTTAATCTTAATGTCTTTGCAAGTGAACTGATTATTTATAATAAAAATAACATTTTATGTCAGGGTTTAGGATACATATAGTAAAATTAAATCACAAAAATATCACAAAGAACATGGAGGAATAACGTAAATGTTCTCTTCTCAGAATTCTATATTATATGTGAAATAGCCAAAGAACTACCACTAAGCAGATTTTAATTAGTTAAGGATAAGGTGAAGATTGTTGTAATCAATTAAAAAAATCTAGTAATAATACAGAGATATGCAACTACCTAGGCAATAGATGAATTAAAAATGAATACTAAATATTTCATAGAACAGAAATAAGGATAGAAAATAAATTAAAAAATAAACAAAAAATCAGGTTGGACAGGTAGAAAAAAAATGCTAGCAATATGTTTCATTTAACCTAGATATAAATAGATACAGATATAAAGATATGCGTAAAAAGACAGAAAGACCAAAAATATGATATATATGTACATTGATTAAATACAAATGAAATAATAATCCAATTAAAAGGCAGAGATTGTTATATTGAATAAAAATGTAAGACCTAACTAACTGCTGTCTACCAGAAAAACATTTTTACTATAAAGACATGGATAGATTGAAAGTTAACATATGGACAAAAACAGACTATGCCCATACCTAAGGTGAGCTTGTGTGGCTATAACAAAAGATAATTTATACTGAATAAAAGGGAGTATTGACAGATAAAATGGGAGATACTTCATAATTATGAAGTAATTCATTAAAAAGCAATAATATTCTAAAATACATATCCACCTAATGCAATTTTAAAATAGATGAAGAAAAATGAAAAAAAACTAAAGAGCAAAATAGATAAATTGACAATCATAGCTGAAGATTATAATGTCTCTTTATCCATAATTGATAGAAACAATTTTTGGCTTACTGACTTAAGCCAAAATATAGTTACACGACATTTAAAACACTTTATCGATCACCCCAACCTTACTGACATTCATAAACTACACCAAATAAATGCAAAATTCACAATGTTTTCTTGTGCAATTAAAATATTCATCATGAGAAAAAGATAGTTTCTTCAATAAATGGTCCTGGGAAAACTGGACCTGCACATGCCAAAGAATGAAATTGTATGTTTCCTTTACATCATACACAACAATCAATTAAAATGGATTGAAGATTTAAACAGAAGACTGGAAATCAGAAAACTCCTACAGGAAAACTCATAAAAAGCTTTTTGGCACTGATCTGGCAATGATTTTTTGGGTATGACACCAAAAGCACAGGCAACAGAGCAAAAATAAATGCAGAAACAAGGGAAACTAACTAAACTAAATGGCTTCTGTAGAGAAAAGTAAAACATCAGCAAAATTAAAATGTAACCTCCTAAATGGGAGAAAATACATCCAAAACCATATATCTCATATAAAGTTATGACCGAGGGGCACATGGGTGGCTCAGTCAGTTAAGCATCCAACTCTTGGTTTTGACACAGGTCATGATCTCACAGTTCTATGAGTTCAAGCCCCACATCTCTGTACTGACAGTGTGGAGCCTGTTTCTCTCATTCCTTCTCTCTCTGCCTCTCAAAATAAATAAATAAAATTTAAAAAAATTATATCCAATATATATGTATGGAAAACTTATAACTCTATAGCAAAAAAAAAAAAAAAAACCCAAAAAACAAATACACACACACACAACCCAAATAACACAATTAAAAAATGGGCAAAAGACTCAGTAGATATCTTTCCAAAGACATAGGCAAATGGCCAGTGGATTTATGGAAAACGTGCTCAATCTTACTAACCATCAGAGAAATGCAAATCAAAACCACAATGAGATATCACTGCACACCTGTTGGATTGGCTATTGTTATAAAAAGGAAAGAAAGAAAGAAAGAAAGAAAGAAAGACAGACAGACAGACAGGCGGGCAGATGGGTGGAAGGAAGAAGAAAAGAACCACTGGCAAAGATGTGAAGGAAGGGGAACTTATACACTGTTGCTGAGAATATAAATTGTTACAGCCATAATGCAAAAACATAATGGATTTTCCCCAAAAATATTTAAAACAGGGGTGCCTGGGTAACCAAGTTGGTTAGCATTCAACTCCTGATTTCAGTTCAAGTCACGATATCACAGGTCATGAGATCGAGCCCATGTCGGACTCTGCTGAAAGCACGGACAGAGAGGATTCTCTCTCTCACTGCCCATACCCCACTCAAGCTCTCTCTCAAAACAAATAAACAAACAAAAAATTTAAAACAGAACTATAATGTGGTCCAACAATCCCATTTCTGAATACATAATCAAAAGAATTGAAATCAGATCTTGAAAAAATATCTATACACCCATATTCATAGAAGCATTATTCATATTAGCCAATATGAAAACAACCCAAATGCCTGTCAATGGATAAATGGCTAAAGAAATGTGGTATATATACACAATGAAGAAATTGTGAAACTTGTGACATGAATGAACAACATAAGTGAAATAACTCAGACACAGAAAGACAAATATTGCCTGATCTCACATCACACACACACACACACACACACACACACACACAATAACTGAACATATAGTAACAAAGAGTGGTTACCAGAGGCTGGGACATTGGAAGAAAAAGGAAAATAGGAAAAAAAATGGTGGTTGCCATAGGCTGAGTGGAGAGGGTAATGGAGAGTTATTGTTGCTATTGGAGATGGATGGTGGCACAACACTGTGAATGTACTAACTACCATTAAACTGCACACTTCAAAATGGTTAAGATAGTAATTCTCATGTTACATTATCTCACCAAAATTTTTAAAAAGTTAACCAGGATAGGCTATATGTTGGGCCAAATAGTAAGTTTCAATAAACCTTGAGTTTTAGATCTTATATACTATATTCTTTGACCAGAGTAGAATATAATTTGAAATCAGTGTCATAAAAGATAACTAACCTCCCCCTAATACTTGTAAATTAGACAAAAACACTTTTTAATGTCTCAGAGTTCATAAAAGAAAATTTAAAAAATAATACAAAATGATGAAAATATCATAAAATATTATCATTTGTGGGGTGGAGTAAATTCGGGTTGAGAGATAGTTTGTTCATTTTAAGTGCTTACATTGAAAAAACGTGCAACTAAAGAATAAGAGAATTATAAGCAAATTAAATAAAAAGTGAAAAAATGTCTTTATTAATAATGGAAGAAATAAATGAAATTGAAAACAAATTCTAGAAAATACTCACAAAATGAAAAGCAGTTCTATTAAAAAGATCCATATAATTGTTAACACTTAGGAAGACTAATTTCAAAAAAAAAGGATGAAAGGGGACTATCATTACAAATCCTACAGATATTCCAATGACAACTATTACAAATAACTTGATGGTCATAACTGTAACAGACTGAAATTCTTCTAAACAACAAATTACCAAAGCTTAGTTAAGAAGAAACAGATAATCTGAATTTTTCTATATATATTAAATAAAATAAAACATGATGTGAGAATTTCAATCATAGAGTGATGAAGTCTCTCAAACATTTATGGAGGAAATTATATCAACTGAACATGAACTCTTTCAGAAAGTAGAGGGAAAACCATACCAACTCTTCGATGACTTCAGAAGGTCCCTACTACTAAATTAAGGTATAGACATTAACAAAAACAATTACAAGCATGTCACTCATGAACATAGATGTAAAAGTTCTACAAAATATTAGAAAATCAAATTCAGCAAAGTATAAAAAATAATGAATATCAAAATAAGTGAGACTTACTGTAGTATTAAAAGATTATTTTAGCATCCAAAAAATTACTCAATAGCTTTGAACTGAATAACAAAATTATAAAAAAACCACCCATGTAATAATCCCAATAAATGAAGAAAATGCTTTTGACAAAATTGAATAAGTGTTTATGATAAAATAGCACATCAGATGGATAATAGAAGGAAACTGCCTGTCTTATAGAGAGGCATCATCTAGACATAATCCTACAACAAATATCATACTTAATGATTATATAGTAAATGTGTTTTCTCTAAAATTGAAAACAAGGCAGGTATGTATGTCTTTATAACTTCTACTTAACACTGTATGGGAAATCTGAGCCAGTACAATAAAACAAGAAAAATGAATAAAATACAAAATGTGTAAAGGAAGCCAAAAAAGTGACCTTATATACAAACCACACAATAATGTATGTAGAAAATCATACAAAATGTATAAAACAGAACACCAAGATCAATATGCAAAATATATATCAAATTTCTACATGCAATTTAATTTACTAGCATCAAAAAAATACTTTAACAAAAGATACATAAAAAATTCTGCCCAGAAAATTACTCACCACTTCTGTGAGAAGTTAAATAAGACCCAAATCATGTTTGTAAATTAAAAGTCATATTAAGGTGCCAATTCTACCTAATTTGATTATTAAATGTAATCCCAATCAAAATACCTGATGGGATTTTGAAGAAATTGACAAGTTTATTTTAAAATGTGTATGAAAATGCACAGGATCTAGAATAGGAAAAGTAAAAGTAATGATAAAAAAGCATAGAGTTGGAGAACTGATTATTCCTAGCTCAAGACTTCTCAAAAGGAACCCTAGTTGGTATTGATATGTGAGGATAAGTAGGTCAATAGAGCAGAATATTTATGTAATGGGATAAAATTGTAATAAAAATAGTCAACTACTGATAACATATACCAGCATGCATGGATGTAAAAAAAATACATTAGAAACAAAAATAGCTGGACACAAAATATAAGTCCAAGCATAAACCAAACTAATACATGGAGATAAACTTCAAAACTGGGACACAGGAAACTTCCTAGGGTATAGAAATATTCTGTATTTTGATTAAGTTTTGGCTATGTGGGTGTATATATTTCTTAAAACTCCTCAAATTGTACATTTAACATCTATGCATTTCAATATATGTAAATTCCCCCTCAATAAAATATTTTTTAAATGTTCAAATAAGGATGAAACACTAAGACTGAAAATGCAGTAGCTAAACTGAATCACCACGGAAAGCACATCTAAAGAGTAGTTCACACTTGTATCAGCAATTTAGAAACAAGAGAATTTATATCTTCAGAGTTTAGGCATTTCAAAATTCCACGAAACCTAAGATTTACATAAAGAAGAATAACCCTTTCCATTCCCATGTCCTAGCAATAGCTGCTTTGGTGGCACTAATGATGGATTTGATTCTATGCGTTAATTTTTAATTAGGAATAATTGCCAACTTTGATTCTTATTCATATACCTAATTTAGGATGCTGCTATTATTTCACTGAAGAAAATGCTGTGATTAGTACAAAGTAAGCTGCCCTTCCAGTAGGATTAATTTTCCTTAACTATATTACATCAGGAAAGAGAAACTGATTTTATATGCATGTTTAGATATAGATTGCTATGCTTGTAATGGTTAGTGGAAACGTACACATTTTACAGATATTTTTAAGGAAGATTAAGCAAAATTTTATTGCTTAGATATAAGACAATAATGCTAAGAACTGGAAGGTTAATGAAGTTTGATGCTGCATCTTTATTTTATTTTTTATTTTTTGGCTTTCTTCCATGGTTACTAGAAACCAGTTAGAAAAGCATGTTAAAATTCACTTTACAGAAGAGAAAGGCTGTCACACATCTATTATGTGTCTTCCTTACCAAGCTGCCATACTTTCTGAAACTTAGACTTCCAAGTTTGAAAACAAGATAATAAAATTAAATGGACTTTTAAGAACAACAACACAATAATTTCAATATATTCTTTCAATGTGCAATATGAATCTAGTCTTAAATACAGCTATTCACACTTCTAGGCAATATAAAATAACATCTAGAGAGTAGAGAGGAATCAAGTGTGCCTTGGCAAGCACTGAATTCTTTTTCTTTTTCTTTTTTTTTTAACATTTATTTATTCACTTTTAAGAGAGAATGAGAGAATCCCAAGCAGGCCCTGCACTGTCAGTACAGAGCACAGTGTGGGGCTCGATCTCATGAACAATGAGATCATGACCTGAGTCAAAATCAAGAGTCAGATGTTTAAACGAACTGAGCCTCCCAGGTACCCCCTTAGGTACTGAATTCTTGCTTTGACTATTATATGATAAGTCTAGAAACTAAACTATTTTTTTCAACAAAATTTAAAGTACATCTATTAATAGTATAGGTTTAAGGGTTAAATTTCACATATATTTTTAAAAGTGAAAAGCAGTTCCAACATTCGTTTTCATTACAAATTTAATTCTTAGTATAAAATGATATTTTAGCATTGTTTGTTAGAAATTTTCAGTAATCTGCAAGATCTAAGTGTATCATTATGATTAAACTATTCAAGTATAGCTTAACTGTTCACAGAATAACTTAATTCATCATATTGTGGCATTCCCCTTCCACACACATACTTGATACAGAACCCTGGTACCCACTCTTAGCTCAAACCATGAAGAGTTGGAAAGCAAGAGAGTAAGTGCATAAATAAACTTTCTAACAGCAGAGATTTCAGAAATAAAATAACGATAGTGAAATTGGAAGACTTAAGGAAAGCTATTTATGTTACTCTGAGGAATACAAATCAATAAAAGTTCATGGCTGAAAGGTTCTCATTGATTGGAACATACTGGTAGCAGAGTAATTTCAAAACTCAATGTAGGGTTTGCCAACCACACCACATTTTCTGATTGTATCCAATAAAATGTTATGACCTCGAAACAGCTATCTCTAGTAATAGTTTCTTGAATGACTTTATTTTTTATTCTAACATGACTAAGCTGAAATCGAGACATTTGAAATACTGTTTCAAAGAATTATAAAATCTTTATAAGTTAAATATTTCAAAGTTGACTTCATGAAGGCTCCTGTTGGAAAGCATTCACCATTTTAGAAGTATTGTAAAAAAATAATGCAGACAATTGCTTGATTGTATTACTCGAAATTCCTTAAATTTCCTATGAATGCAATTTTCAGAACCCTACTAACTAATTTTTTGTTACTTTTTTAGGCACATCCAGGAACCAATGGAAGCTACTGTAAATCTCTCCATGCTGCACTGGCACTTGGAAGACCAATGGGTCTTAGTGTCGGGTCAGAAAATCACTTTTCTATGAAGTGCCTTCATTTCTATGCTGCTTCAGAAAATGAGCCTTCTGCATGTGCTGGTCATAGACGTATCTGCCCAATCAACTATGACGCTTTAACTGAAAAGAGAAAGAAAACCTCTCCAAGGGGAAAAGTCTCATCTACAACAAGCAACTCCAAAGGCCAGCTTGAGGAATTAGGAACTGGATATCAAAACTTCTTAGACAAATTAGTGTTTCCAAAATTAACATTACTTTTATGATTTTATAAATATGTCCCATTAACTTGACATGCAATGGCGAGTTAACACTTATTTTGCATTCACCTCTTTGATTACACACAAGGTAGAAACATGTTGATGAAAAGCAACTTAGGTAAATAAATAATATATAAATAAACCAGCACATTAGACTGTAAGCTACATGAGAACAGAGGTTTTAGTTGTTTTGTTCAGTGCTGGTCCGACAGTAGTCATTAAATAAATGTTTGTTAATGAATGAATATATATGAAATGAAGCTCTTCCAAGCTTTACATTATGTCATAGAGGTACTTTAAATTCTGTGGGGCATTTACTTCATCCCACATCTTAAGTGTTTAAACACATTGTTCTTTTTGCAAAGCAACAGTTACCCCAATCCATTCATCAGGTCTCAGCTCAAGTATAATTTCCCTGATCGCTGAAGCCTGAATTATAAGGATTATGTACATTTATAACATCTGCCACATTTGTTACCATCATCTTTTGCTTATAAGCTTATTTATGTTTATCTCCTACAAGACTAAGCTCCAAAAGGTAGGTAGGTATCTAGCTGACATACCCTGGGCTCTGGAGAAAACCTTTCAATGTACAAAACATAATTAGTCATCATTACATGGATTGTAAATCATTAATAAGACTCAGTAAAAATTCTTCAATGTACCAATCATAATTATTAATCATTGCGTGAGACTATAAATCATTAATAAGAATATGCAAATAAGTACCAGAAGATACAAAGAAACAGACAATAAAATTTTCTTCTAGTGTTAATCTAGGATGGAAACCCATCTAAACAACATCAGTCAGATATTCTAGATATCTAGAGATACAGCTGACAAATAGAACTTGAAAAGTCAAAAATGAAAAATATGCTATGCTATTCAAATGAGGTTAGATCTAAAAAAAACCCTAGAGGGGCACTTGGGTGGCTCAGTTGGTTAAGCATCCGGCTTTTGCTCATGTCATGATCTCATGGTTTGTGGGTTCTAGCCCTGCGTTGGGCTCTGTGCTGATAGCTCAGAGCCTGGAGCCTGCTTCAGATTCTGTGTCTCCCTCTCTCTGACCCTCCCCTGCTCATGCTGTCTCTCTCTGTCTCTCAAAAATAAATAAAATACATTAAAAAAAATTTTTTAAACCCTAGAGATACCTTAGAACAAAAGGAAGAAGGGTCAAATTCTATAAAATAAAGATGAAAACATTTAGAACTCTCCACCAAAATATGAAATACTGTAATCTAGGGACAACCCTAAACTTTTAAATTCAATATGATAGGGAAGATCAGGCTTCTTTTCAACTAATACAGAAAACCTGTCATTCACAGAGGGCAACAGTAAAACCCTACAGTGGGCTTATCAACCTTGATGCTATTGACATGTGGACAAATGTTGGGGCCCAGTAGGCAATAATAACCCTCACACAATATTTTGCCTCATGGGCCGCACATGTGGCTTCTGTTCATCCTATGATTTACTTTATTTTTCTGGCTCTTTGTCTACTGTAGGGAGTGAACATAATCCTCTCCCAAAAGATTTGCTTAAGGATAAGCATCCCACCCTTGAATAATTAATGAAGGGCGTTAAGGAATGTATATCTCCTCATAGAATTCTTCAGACTTATCATATGTTTAAAACCAGACTATTATTAGGGGATTCTTCTTTTTGCAATGACTTAATGACTTAAACCTGTTACTTACTGATAAGAATGATGTCATCACCCAGGGTATATAAGACCCTGGCTATCTCAATAAACGTGTCCTTTTTTACCAACCACCATCCATGCTGTCTGTCTCGTCTGTCTTGTCTCGTTCGTCTTGTCCATCTTCTTTCTTAAGAGATATTTTCGCCGACACCAACCCCCTACTCGGGACCTTTCGACTGTGGTGCATGGGCTGGTCCCCGCAGACAAATACTGTTTGTTTGTTTTGACAACCAAAAATGGCTCCAGACATTGAAGGCTGTCACCTGAGAGATGAAATTGTGCCTGTGTTAAGGCAGATTCAACTAAGGGCCTAAAAGTTAAGAGATGTAGTGATGGTTTGGTATTTTAATGATACTAATGATATTCAGATCATATTTTAACCTTTTAAACATGTTATCTGAACAAAATAAAAGTGTTGTAATGTTCAAACTAATATTGATCTGAACAAACTCCGTTGCAAGATACAAGTTCCAGCAATAACAACACTGGCATACTGGAAGAAAGAATCAAGAGATCTGAATGCCTGATTCTCCTTTGCCTTTACTCGGTTGGACCTTTTAAATCATATCCTTGACTTTCTTCATCTTTAAATTGAAGGTATGAATTATTTGATTTCCTAGTTCCTTTTAGCTCCAATATACCATAAACATATGACACCATTTCGTGTATATTTCAGAAACAAATAAAAACAACCACTCTCTTCTTGATGCATGCATCATCATGTATCACAGCTGATATTAAACATAAAAGATTTTTACAGGTTGTGTGATTTTTAGAGTTTGCTTTGATATTAGTCTTAATAGTCTGTTGAAGATGCCTGTAATTCTATTAGAAAATGATATTTTGTTTCTTTGACTTAAGACAGTAATTATCAAACTATGCTATAGACACTCAAAAGTATATGTTAGAGGGCAGTAAGCAGTAAGTCGGGAATGCTTTATACCCCCCTCCAATGATTCAAACAGAATACAGAAGCTTTTGTCATTTTATTTATTAAGGCTCAACAAAAGAAGGTTGTTTGAACATAGAATTTGGCACTGGAAAAAACACCTATCATATCCCATCTATCCTTTTATGTGCATATATCTATATATGGCATTCATATATATTTTGTATTTGTGTGTATATATACATATATACATATTTGTGTGTATGAGTGTGTGTGTATATATATCTATATATATATAATGTTTGCAAGTGTCTCTAGAGCTATGAATCCATGTGCTATTGTCCTGAAAGTTGTGTGTTTCTGACACAGGGCTGTGTGTAGAAACCCAACAGGAGCAAATGTGTGCACTATTGCACCAAAAAAGTGTCTATTCGTGTGCAGCATGCGGGTAGAAGGGAAAGATGGAAGAGTTTCACAGTGAGTAGCATAAACTACTTTTTTTTAATTTTTTTTTTTTTTTGAGAGACAGAGAAAGACAGCACAAGCAGGGGGAGGGTCAGAGAGAGAGGGAGACACAGAATCTGAAGCAGGCTCCAGGCTCTGAGCTAGCTGTCAGCGCAGAGGCCAACGTGGGGCTCGAACCCAGGAACTGTGAGATCATGACCTTAGCTGAGGCCAGATGCTCAAACGACTGAGCCACCCAGGCACTTTTAAACTATTTCTTTTAATAAACCAAAAGTTCACTTTTACATAGCATCTCTAAAAAACAGCATCACATTTAGGCATTACTAGATTTAAGATAATAAAAAACCATAGTGAATATGATTAAGCTTTGAAAATAATCCTACTGCATAAAATTATACTTTTAGGAATATCTAGATTAACTTTTTTTAAGCTGCTTATTATACAAGGCTACTGTTACAATATCTTATAAATTATCTGCATAACAATTTACTTCCAAGTACATGAACTCAAGAACAGGAATTCTTAGGGATGCCCAGGTGGCTCAGTCAGTTAAGCATCTGACTCTTGATTTTAGCCTGGGTTCTGATCTCAACGTTTGTGGGTTCAAGCCCTGTGTCAGGATCTGTGAGGACAGAGTGGAGCCTGCTGGGGATTCTCTCTCTCCCTCTCTCTCTGTCTCTCTCTCTCTCTCTCTGCCCCTCCCCTGCTTATTCTCATTCATTCTCTTTCTCTCTTTCTCCCTCTCTCTCTCCCTAATAAATTAACTTTAAAAAAATCTTAATTGATCAATCTTTGGAAATCTCTGTAGAAGACACCTGTTGGAAATCTCTACTTCTGTGGTTTAAGGGGTTAAATACTATTGTTTTCCAAATTGGTCATCAGTGGCTCTACTTCACATATGACCCAAGTAGGACCACACCAACACACCTTCTCCTCTATCCTCTTCCTTCTCCTTTTACATTCTTTTTCTCCTTCATTTCCATTTCTTATCCCACTCTTGTTAGGCACAGCCTCTTCCAGGAAGCCTTCCTTGTAGGCAAGACAACTCCGGCATATTCCGAAGTGCACTTCTCTCTCATTGCATCCACTTCAACCCTTCTCCCTTTCTATAGGCTCCTGAAGAGGGATAAGCCCACTCATGGATTTCAGTCCTACTTTCTCCCACTGTTGTGACACAGAAGATCATCCAATAAATATTCTTTCAACTAAAATATTAAACATCTTTGCATTAGGTTCATCCAATAGACAGGCCACCCTAAAGTCTTGGGCTTCCTCTGTAATGAGATAGAATTCATTACATTTTCAAGGTGATAATAAATGTGAGATAAAACTGACATTCAAATAAAAACTGGAACTCAAATACTTGATAATTACATGAAGCAATGATATATAACAGCAACTGTTACTACTACTATGCTATAGTACTACTACTATGCTACATTACTACTATTGTTACTACCACTACTATAGAAGCCTACTTAAATACCTGAATATGCAATGTATTTTGTTCAACTAGAATGTGATCTTCAAAGTCATGGAAAGAATATAGCACCAAAAACTACATTTTCTATCACCATGCTTATTCTATAAAGAATAACTGTTTTATTAAAAAGCAGACATATGGCCATTAAAATTCATTTATTTTGAAAATAAAATGAAACTCTTTTGCCAACACACATTTTTCTTTAAAAAAATAATTTCAAAGATAACTGAACCAGGAAATCTAATTTCTAATTGTATTACCAACAAGATACAGAGAAAGTTTTTTAAATTATGAAACTATTTCTAAGTACTCCATTATCTTTTCCCATTATATTTACTAAAATATATATTTAACTAGGGATTCTTTTTTTAATTATCTTTTAATATTACTTTTTCTTCACTTTGAAATTTGGAACCAAAGCAGAGGTACTTCAGACCTTACGGAAAATGATCACCTTTCCTCTCTAAATAATAAGCTAATAATTCTCAACAACTGAAAGGAGATCCTGTCTACTTTTATGCAGTTTCTCTTTGAATAGAGTTTTTATCCTTTCAGTTGAACTATGACACACTTGTAGTAAAGGCAATAATCTGTTGTAATCAAAGCATATACACATTAAAAATGTACATCAGACCCTGTTTAACTGGCACCATAAATGGAGTCTGTTTTTATTTTGTTATTTTTCATTTTTTAAATGTTTATTTATCTAACTTAAAAGAAAGAGAGAGAGAGAGATCAAGCAGGGGAAGGGCAGAGAGAGAGGGAGACAGAAAATCCCAAGCAGGATCCACGCTGCCAGCATGGAGCCCGATGCAGGGCTCAAACCCATAAACCATGAGATCACAACCTGAACCGAAACCAAGACTCAGATGGTTAACTGACGGAACCACCCAGATGCCCCTGGAGTCCTGTTAGAGCCACTACTTAGAGTGATTGCATTTCTAATTGTCAATCACATTTTCAGATCTATTTCAACTGTACAAAATTATAATGAAGCATATATCCTCTTCTTTGAACTTGGTCTCCTAACAATTTTTGTAATTTCAGGATATATACATTTTCCCATTAATAGCATCCAGTTTTCAAAAGCCTCCTTGACTCCTATAAAGGAGAACCTTTATCTCATCCTAGACTATTTCCAAAACATTCTTTACAGCCATTGAGATTAGACTAGCCAATCTGATGAAAGGAAGTGGGAGAGGGCTTTGCAGGACAAAGAAGAGTTGACTACATTTGCAATGTTATTCAAGTGTTTAGAAAGTGTGCTTAAGGCCCTTCTCTATTTTATCTTTGGCAAAGAGCCACTTAAAAGTCAATGGGTGAGGAAAACTGGGCATACAAGTCATCTCTTTTCTCAGTGGATTTATATTTCACAAAAGATCTACATGTCCTCAAGCTGCTTCACTTACTCCAAAGTTATTATTTGAACATCACATTCAGTTTACATGTTTACATGTATCCCAAGGAGAGACTA
Organism: Suricata suricatta; assembly: GCF_006229205.1. Taxonomy (NCBI): domain Eukaryota; kingdom Metazoa; phylum Chordata; class Mammalia; order Carnivora; family Herpestidae; genus Suricata; species Suricata suricatta. Next base: position 17,652,771 of record NC_043703.1, read on the forward strand.
ATTTATTAAACCCATGCCTTATAAAAGAGTGAAACTTTCCATAAAACATTTATACATAACTCAAATTGTTGCAATGGGAGACTGACATGAAACTGGCCTTTAGTATATATCAAGGGTGGTATAATAATGTTTTGTTTTTCAACATAAAATATGTAATTTAGGATTATAAGTTAATTTGAGAGGTTGTGAAACGAATCTGATGATAGAATAGAATGTGATTTGCTTATATGATTTAGTAAATTACATGTGCATGTCAGAGGCAAGGCAAGGGGACGTGAAAAGGTTCTTGCAGCCATATGTGTATTTTCCTGTAATGGACGGTGAGCCCTACATACCCTTCTGTGTGGAAGGAAGAAACAGTTTCCCATATGCCTATTTAATATTGCACAAATTTCCCACTTCACTATGCCTCTTACAGCCAACAGGAAAATCATATGAAAACGGGTATAAAAGGTGATGATCAAAACTCCAGTAAGAGTATTATTTACCATGATCTGATCTTAACCATCATCCAGTAAATCCCTAGGAGGTAAGAATTATTTCCATGTTATTATCAAAAACCAGAGCTTAGAGAATTTAAATAACTCTTTGTAAATCATGCATAGTAAATTAAAACTCTTGAATTTTAACCAAGTTTTATCTCTTAAGGGAGAATAATAGCAATACATTCCAAGGGTTGTTATAAAATTAAGTTAAAAATTCAGGAAGCCTCAAACATGTTAATAATATTATTTTATACTAATACTTTGTAGTCTATTGAGGGAGTGATTCTTCTCTTCAATAAAGTCTTGTAGGTAGAACACGATTACAGGAAAAGAATAAGAAATCCTCCTTTGGTTAAGGGAAAATTGTATTTGCTCATTAAGATTTATGACTAAAACAAATCAAACTCTTACCAATTTTTATAGTTTAAAAAAATCTAAGAATTCTATGTTAAGATGTGATACTAGAACACAATAAATAAAGGAACTTTGCGCTATTTAATTTATTTTAATGTTCATTCATTTTTGAGAGAAAGCGAGAGACAGCACCCGAGCAGAGGAGGGGCAGAGAGAGAAGGAGACACAGAATCCAAAGCAGGCTGCAGACTCTGAGCTGTCAGCACAGAGCCCCATGGAGTGAGGAGGGGCAGGCGGAACTCGAACTCAGGAACTGAGGAACTGGAAAAGCATGACCTGAGCGGAAGACCAACGCCCAATCTACTGAGCCACCCAGGCACCCAGAACTTCACAGGCCCAGAGACCCGGGCGCAGCTGAAATGAGCTTCACATCATTGCCATTGAGTGTGATGCCGGCGCTAGCATTGAAGGTGGACGAGTGGCTATTGCTCATAAAGTCCATGGAGACAACCCGGGTGTTGGAATTTTAGGATTAAGTGCAGGTCGTGGAGCAAGGATCTCCAGGAGCCCAGGCTCCGACCCTTAGGCACACTGGCCATCCATTCTTCAACAACATCTGGTGGGGGGGCCCTGCTGTGGCCAGGATCTGGGGATGGTATGGGGAAGGCACACTGGGGCTTTGCCTGCGTTTGGGGCTGTGGGAGGTGTGGGGGAGGGCTGCCAGAGGATTAAGATGGAAGCACCCTGATGCTGCACCAGTAAACATCACTTCCTGGTCAGGACGCAGGCACTCAGAGCCACCCAGCACACAGGCCTCTCTGATGGGATGTGGTGAGGCTGGGTCTTGGATGTCTAGGGCAGTCTGGTCAACTCGGGCACTCAGCAGTGCCTCAGGTGGAAAGAGCTAAAGCACAGAGACCTTGAGGGCGTGGCCTTCCTGTGGAGTAAGGCCACATAGGATGGTGTTCAGAAGCAATGCGGGAAAGGGCGCCTGGGGGGCTCAGTCAGCTAAGGTCCGACTTCAGTCAGGTCATGATCTCACAGTTCACGGGTTGGAGCCCTGCATTAGGCTCTATGTTGACAGCTCAAGGCCTGGAACCTGATTCGGAGCCTGTGTCTCCCTCTCTTTTTCCCTTCCTCTGCTCACACTCTGTCTGTCTTTCAAAAATAAAGAAACGTCAAAAAAATAAAAAATAAGTGTGGGGCAGGGAGAGGATAAAAATGAAGAAACAAAAGAACCTCAACAGCCAAACGTAAGAGGTATTAATTGGTATATCATAAAAATGGTATCTATGAATTTATTACTAACACTCTTTTGTGTAGATGATCACTGTATTTTGTCAGAGCCATACTGAAATAATAACCTTGTATCATGCTTGACTTTATGAGTAAATCCTGTGTTCTTCAAATCTTCTCCCCAGAGATGATTACACCTTTTTCCAATATTAGAGGCAGGGGCTTCAAGAAAAATATCATTGATTTTTTTTTCTCACTAAAGTTAAACTGAAATCCACAAAGCAATCAAAGTTATTCCAAAGCAGAAAGAATTGTTACATTTTTAGGACTTTTGTAAACCAGTTGAGGTCACAGCGGTAGCTTGAAATCAGCCATAGTGAGAGTATTTACACCTCTTATTACAGAAGTGGCAAATACTGCAAATTAGGGCTTTTAAATTCTTCCCCAGAGAGAGAGTTATTAAAAATTTACCAGCACACCACAGTTTTAAACCCACCTTTTCTATTAAGAAAACGTGATACAAATAGCATGATAAAACATGATACAAGTAACAATCTCCACAAAATTTTGATATTACCAGGGCCCTCTATTGATAAGAAGTTAACTACCTATTAAAGGAACTTTGACTTTCCGAGAATAAACGTTTCATGCCAATATTGGTTAAAATTCATTTTTGCTCTTATAAAAACCATGTTCCTTTTCTCCCTAGTTTCTCCCTAGTTACTCCACATCTCTCAAATTTCCCCTTCTGCTTCGCATCCCCTTGATTTCACTCCTCAGACCACTATAGTCTAGCATCTGTATCCGCAATTCAATGAGACAACTCTCTTAAAGATTGTAAAGACATTGTGTCCACCGCCCCACAAGTCATTGATCAGGTGGGTGAGCCAAAGGCCTTCCCTAGCTGCCGGGGGCTCACGTGGATGCCCTTTACTGGGTGAATGCCCTTGGCTGAAGGAAACTTCCTTCCTGGAGGTTTATGGTTACAGTGACTCTGGCTACTTCAGGGTTGACCCATAGCCAGTGACTGACTGGTGTAGAGCTGAAACAGTCCAGGCCATTTGCCTCAAGACTCTGATGCAATTCATACTCTAGGGTTCCTTCTGGAATCGGACTGAAGCTAGACTCCATCTGAGTGTCTTCCCCTGCTCTCGTGCCCTGTCATGATGTCCTGATAACATCAGATGTGTCTCTCTGAGCCGGCCACTCAGCCACTACCCTGTGACCCACAGAGTCACTCCGGCTGTTTTTCTAAAAATGTGTTATGACCATAATTTCTCTGTTTAAGAACTTTACAGAGCTCTACATTTTGTTTTTGTAAGTGATTTCGCCATTTGCTTTAAAACAATATCCAAAGACCATCACAAGTTAAAGAAAAGTATCATTTTGTCCCATTCTCTGCTAACTTTCATCAGAAAACCTGTGGTCCTCTAATACAAGTCTGTTTGCCATTTCAAAAACACAAGACATATCTGCACATTTCAGTGGAGGTTTTCATATCCCTCTCTCTTCCCACAATGTCCTTACCCCTTTACATAATGTCCTATGTGACTCCTTCCATGGCTAACTTGCAGTGACTCAGGTTTTATGTATCATTTCAGTCAATGCATTCTCCCTTCTGCATGAGCCCATCATAAATTTTTATATATTATTACAGTTGGATATTTTGGCTTATTTGCAGTTTTCTGTAGATGTTTGTCCTTCCTAGCATGTTGACTATAAATACCCAGAAGGATGAAGATGACTAATAATCACTTTTTATGTTTCTTCTGGTGTATAGCAAAGGGCTTTACACAAAACAGTTGTTCAGTAAATGTTGGAATTTAAAACTAAAATTATGAACTGCATGGTCTACCAACAATCATGACTACAGTAGACTTATTTTTCCTATTCAAATAAAACCTTAAAAAATGAAAAGAAATAGGACAAAGTAAAGCAGTCATTGAAATGCTGCCAAACAGGGGTCCCTGGCTCAGTCAGTTCAGTGTCCAACTTTGGCTCAGGTCATGATCTAATGGTTTGTGAGTGGGAGCCCCATGGTGGACTTGTTGCTGACAGCTCAGAGCCTGGAGCCTGCTTCGGATTTTGTGTCTTCCTCTCTCTCTGCCCTCCCCCACTTGCACTCTCTCTCACTCTTTCTCCCTCTCCCTGTCTCTCTCTCTAATTAAAACATTTTGAAAAAAAAAAAAATACTGCCAAACAAAATAACATGGCTAGTAATACAAAAACATTGACACAAGATAATACAATTCACGTGTTATTCTACTTTCCTGTAAAAGTCATTGGTGGAGTCCATTTACCCAGCTAATAAAATGAATCAAAATGCATCCTGAAAGATAAGTAGAATTTTAAAGCTCATCAATATATCATCAGTTTTCATATCAACCTCAGCTCAGATACTTTGAAATTCTGAGCAACATAAATAAAAATAAAGTATAGGTTGCCACTGAGAATATAAAATAAATATCATTCCTATGAGTCATAGTTGCCTCATGAGTTTTCTTTAAACAAAACAGCATTCACAATCGACAGTGATATAACGTAAATCTTGGAATTTTTAAACAGTTAAGACAAAAATAAACAATAAAATGTTTCTACCATTCCAATCTTTACTTCCTCTTTATTTCCTTTATACCACCAACCAGATAAATATTAAATGGATTCCTTATTGTTAAATATGTTCACATTCCTTTGCTCTAAACTCAAACATTTCTAAACTAGAGAAGAAACCCTTTTTGAATATTAGAATGTGACCTGATTCTTAAAGGCTTGAAGATGTATAGCATGCAAGAAATCAAAATGTGGGAAAATCCTTGCACTATAAATAAGGGCGAGTTCACACAAAATGAAAGGATGGAATCAAAGTTCAAACTATTCCTTCAAAATGGTTCATCTTCCCTAGCAAACTGAAACTTCTACTGTGCGGTAAAGACAATGAATCACTAAGTCCAATGAACACGAGAATATCCCCAAAAGAAACTGATTGCATCTTGACAAATTGAATAGAACCTCAGTTTCCCCGTGTGTTCAAAAAGTCATTGGTTTCAATTGTCCATTGTATTTATATTTGCTCTACTTGAGACAGTCCATTGTCTATCGTTCCTTTGTTCCTTCCTTCCTTCCTTCCTCCCTCTATTTGGTTTCCCAAGCGACTCTAAATTACCAGTATAAACTCAATGCTTTTTTTTGGTTATTTCTGCCAAGGGTAAATACCATTAGTGTTATGCAGTGGCCCCCTGGTTAAAGCTGACTCCTTCTACAGTGATAAAATTTCTATCCATAACCTGTAAGTAGGGCCAAATAATTTAGATGATATACACAGCATTTAGCACAGTATATTACTTTGAAAAACAGATGCATTTTTTATGTAAAATGCTACTGAGGTACTCACTTAAATGTAACCATTCAATTTTCTACCTCCAGCCCAAAAGCCCTCTCTGCTGGCATAGGTATTTTTCTTTATCTAGCACGCCTGATGTCGCGAGCTACCTTCTCACTCCATATTCTGCAAGACATGCTCAGAGCCGCTTCCCATTCAATTTATGACATGATTCATTGAATGCTACAGCCTACTTGAGGATTTTTTAATATTTTCCAGCCCTGCAGTAGAAATCCATTTTTCCGATAAGAAATGTAGTGATGACCCTGTCAGCTAAGTATCCTAATTCATCTGTCTATGTGAAAAAGCTCTTCCCTCCAGGCTCCTTCGGAATTCATATATGAATTGTTCCGTATGTATTAACATCTGTGGAGAGACCAGCTTTCATACTTCTTTAAAAATAAAAAATACATATATTTTACAATTCCAGAAGAAGTAGATAATAATCAATTCAAAATATTATGCTCACATTTTTCTGGTTCTCAGGGATTTATCTACAGTTATGACATGAAAGAATTTATTAAAGAGTGTGTACTCCCAGAGCATTAAAAATGAGGCACATTTCTCTGGACTCACATTATGCAGTTACCAGTGGAAAATTTCCCAACCAATATAATATTTACTCTTAATTCAGAAATATACACCAGCTGTTTAAAATTAATATTTTACAGTTAATTAACAATTAAATCGATACTTGAATATTGGTCAAAGTTAAAAATGCATCTAGATATGCTTTTATGAAAATAAGAACCTATAAATCATTATGTGACTAGCATAGGAATTATAAAAATTAAGTAAAATTCTTCCAGCTGTGTATAGAGGATGTTGTGAATTGAAAACATACTTTAAATACGAAATCACATGGTCAAATGTAATGAACTTCAAGGGAGGAAAATAGATGAAGTCAGTTTCCCACATTTTGTCTCACATTTTGTTTATATCATATACCTATCTGTTTTATTCTCAGGAGGTTTTTTTGAAAGGGTTTTCTGACCGACAGCAAGTTTCGTTATATCCTGAAAACCTTAATACAGTTTTCCCAGGATTTATAGCCAGCAGTGGACACTGACAGCCGCACCTTTCCTAACGTGGTTTAACTAGCCTGCTCCAATATCCACGCACACGTTCACTCACTCAGCCGTGAGTATCTTCTGTGTGCAATGCATTGAGTTAGATGTCAGATGATACAAATGGCTGCCAAATGTAAAGATGAATAAGACAAACACTCCTTTCTCAAGACTCCTAAAATCTACTAAGGGAGTGACAGGTAACTATAGTGCTAATACAAAATATAGTATCTAATTAATAAAAGGGAGAATAAATTTTAAAAACTTGAGAAACACTTCAGGAAAGAGCTGCCATTGAGCTGAGTCCGGGCCAGGAGAAACGACTTCCTGTGACATTCCTAGCTCAATGGTTTGAACTGCTGCGGAAAGACACGTATGTGTATAGCAGCTCTCAGGGGTCATGAATAATTCACTCCTGCTAGCACATAGGGAAAGAAGTATCTAGAAGGAGAGACATTAGAAACAAGTTCCACACCAACTGATAGAGGGCCTTCGTTACCGTCACCTCTAAATTAGACTTTATTCATTATCACTGAGTTGTGTGTAACTTGTTTCAGTAAATTCTGAGACCCTCCTGATAAAACTCAATGTATACAATTTCAAAACAAATCGTTGCTAACCATTTGTGATGACTTATGATTCTCCTCTCTCCTAACCCATCACAACAGGCAGGGTTAAGAAACTGGCAGAATTTTTAAGTCTCTAGGCAACAAAACATACACAATTTTGGTACAGATTCCAAAACCATGGGCTGAAATAATTGTGTATCCATACATTTCTGAAGCTCTCATTTCAGCCCAGACCAGCACAACAGACTAACGTACATGCCTTATTTTCTAAACAGAGAAGCTAGACTTCCTCCCAAAGCGGTACATGAAGGATGAAAGGTTGCTTGAACCAGCCTATTTCTGCTTTAGTCAGCGAACTCTTTCCAAAAAAAAAGTCACTTGATAATATTTAGGAAATTTCATTAACTTTCAATCATATGTAAACAAAAAGGGAGCAATCCCCGAGCATTTCTGTCCTTTCTATCCAAAGAGCTAGAAAGTAATAATGTTTGGTACAGATATGGATGCAAAAAAATGGGTTTTCATGATTGCCAGTAGGGGAGAAAATTGCTAGAACCTTTTGGAAAATCATGTATTAAAATATCAAAAGTCCAAGCAATATAAATGTAAATATAAAATTTGAGCAATTTCTATAAAAATTCCAGTATATGTATATAAAGATGTATACTTTTATTGATTGCACATTGTCTATAGGAGAAAAAATTAAGTTAAATTAATGTCCATGTGGACAGAAATGACTGAATCCGTTTGGCACAAGCATGTTACTGAGTATTGTGCAATAACTAAAAAGTACAAGTAGATGTTTTGCATATCAGCCACTGGAAAGACCACTACATGATGATGAGTATGAGAAATCAGAGTTTAATATGGGTAGTACATAGAATAACCACATTTTCATAAGTATTATTACTGATAATAAGTTTGTGAGTGGATATGTATACGGAGGCATGGAAAACATGGTGAAGTATTATATTTCTTGCTATTAGCATGATTGCTCTTAAGATACATTTTTAAAAAATTTTTTTTTGTTTTATTTATTTTTGATACTGAGAGAGACAGAGCATGAGAGGGGGAGGGGCAGAGAGAGAGGGTGACACAGAACCAGAAGCAGGCTCCAGGCTCTGAGCTGGCTGTCAGCACAGAACCCACGAACGTGAGATCTGACCTGAGCCGAAGCCGGAGGCTTAACCGACTGAGCCACCCAGGCGCCCCAAGATACATTTTTAAAAATTAAGTGAACAAAATACATAACAGCACTCTCTCCCTAGGTTGAAATCTATTCAAATGATAAGAGGTCTATGGAAAGAGCAGGTAGCTTACATTATTGACAGAAACTGTTTGCTATTCTCCTCAAGTTTCTTGACTCACAGTGACGACAATGTCTCCTAATTTATGGAGAAATTGCTGGCCTGATGAAATTCTTCATCTTACTACTTCCCAGTGTAACAACTGTCCATATTCATTTCCAGGCTTTTCTTCCATTCCAGAGAACTGTCTTATCTCCGCCCTAAGCTAATGTCTACTTCTACGTACCCTGGATTCTCCTCTCACGCCATCTCTTCCTCATTTCAACATTTACATCTCTATAAATAGGCATACATTCTTTCTTTTCTTAAAAATAAGTCAAAGAAAAAAAACCAACCTCCTTTGACCTAATTTACCTCTCTGGCATGTTATTAAGATTATTTATTTTGAAGAGGTCACCCCGCTGGACCTGGGATATTGGAGACTCTCTACCTCCTCCTCATTCTTACAATGTATGTTCTTCTTGCCTTCTCTACTCCCAAGATCTGCCCCACGGACACAGCCTTGATATGTAAGTGTGTTGGCGAGGCCATCTGAATCGGTACATGACTAAACCCAGTTAAGGCCTCTACACAACTTAAAAGATTCTGGTGGGTGGAAATGCTCAAGACAAGCTTCATAAATAAGTTTGTTGATTAAGCTGCCACCTACCATTCTGGAGTGGTCTGCCTCTTTCTTCGGTCTCTACCCTCTGTGTACAGAGGCTAGCTTCAGATTACACCCAGGAAGCTTCCCCAAGGAGGTTGCAAACCAACAGTATACCATCTATCATACAAGAGCCTACAGCAGGTCCTGAGGTCCCCACTGAACTAAGAGTTCCTTTTTGTTATTGGATTCTGGGTCAGTCACTCAATTCCTGCAAACTGTCCAGGGAAGGTAGGATGGCAGGGGCATTAGGGAATTTGGGCAGTGGCTATCTACCACATTTTCCATTGTTATTAATCCTCAAATTCGAAAGTTAAAATTTCAAAATCTTGACAAGGACAGGTATTCCATTGCATTTTAGATGTATCTAACCCTATTTACCCTCCCTTCTCTTTTCTCTCAAAGAAAAATCCTTAAAATAAACTATTTGTTAAACTCCTATTGGAGCACCTGGGTGGCTTAGTAGCTTAAGCATCTGACTTCAGCTCAGGTCATGATCTCACAGTTTGTGGGTTCGAGCCCCACATCAGGCTGTGCTGACAGCTCAGAACCTGGAGCCTGCTTCGGATTCTGTCTCCCTCTCTTTCTGCCCTTCCCCCCATTCATGCTCTGTTTCTCTCTGTATCAATAACAAACATAAAAAAATTTTTTTAAACTCCTATTTATCACCACTACAGACCTATGAGAACGGCCGGGGTCTAGAACACTGCTCAGTGCTGGGTAGGATGGGGAAGAACAGGAACACACACATTGCTGGTGGGAATGCAAAATGGTATCACCACGTTAGTAGACAGTTTGGCAGTTTCTTACAAAACTCAACATACTCATCATATGATCTAGCAATTGCACTCCTTAGTATGTACCCAAAGTAGTTGGGAGCATGTCCACACAAAAACCTATACGAGAGTGTGGATAACACCTTTATTCATAACTGCCAAAACTTGGAAGCAACCAAGATATCCTTCATTAGGTGAATGGATAAATGAACTATGGTGCATATCAACAAGGGAATATCATTCAATCCTGAAGAAAAATGAACTATCTATCCATGAAAAGACATGGAGGAAACTTAAACACACACTACTAAGTGAAAGAATATGAAGACTACATACTGTATGATTACAGCTCTAGGAAATTTTGGAAAAGGTTTAAGAAAAAGCATGGACACAGTAAAAAGATCAATGGTTGCCAGAGATTGAGGGGCTTGGGAGTTAAAGGGTGAGTAGGCAGAGCACAGAACTTTTAGGGCAGTGAAACTATTGCATATGATCCTGTTATGGTGGCTTGATGTCATTACACACTTGTCTAAATCCAGAGAATGTACAATACCAAGAATGAGCCTATGGTAAACTGCAGACTTGCGGTGATTATAATGTGTGAATATAAGTTCATCAATTATATAAATGTGCCACTTTGGCAGGGGGTATTGATAATGGGGGAGGCTCTGCCTGTGTATGGTGGGGGACTAGATGGGAAGTCTCTTTATCTTGTTCTTAATTTTGCTGTGAACCTAAAACCTTTCTTTAATGAAAGGTCCTTTTAAAAAAAAGCATATTTATCCTTCATTTCTTGACTATCCCGTTTAATCCACAGTTCATTTAAATGGTTCTCTTTTGTAGCCTCCACTGATCTTCTAATTGCCAAGACTAGACAACACTCTTAAATATGTCTGATAATTGGCCACTCTGCTCCATTGTCACCTCACCGTTGAATGTGTCCTGTGTTAGTTTCAGCACATTATTCTCCCGGGCTCCTCTGCTACATCTCCTGCTGCTCTGCTTTGGTGATTCAGAGGTCACATCCTCAGCTCTCTAGATGTCTGATTCCAAACACTCTCCCAGGGTGACCTCATCCATGTCATTTTTCACTTACCATCATGACATCCAAATTCATAGTTTTGTCTCTCATTTCTCTCTAGAGATTCAGACTCATAATCTCTGAGCGCCTGCTCATCTTATTAGAGCCAGCTTCCACTTTGCAGCAGAGGTGATTCTACTTCCGAGTGCAATGAGTGTGCCATAATAATCGTCTAACCACACAAAGGCATTAATATGGAAGTCTGTGTAACAGAGTTAGACAGGTGCAAAAACTAAATGACAGCACAAGTTGCACAGAACGTACCGAACACAACTCAATGTGGAGTTCCACAGCTAAGGTAGGCTGCAGAGCCAAAAGACTGTTGGTTCGGGTCTCTTTGGGATCACTGACTTGGGATTTTGTTTCTTTCCCTCCTTTTTTGTTAATTTAATGTTTCCCCTGTGGCCTAAAAGGCTAATGAAGCTTCAAAAGTTCCTGCCGTGGCCCCAGACTGTAACTTATGCAGAAAGAAGCTGGATCATTAAGCTAAAGGTCTCTGGATGAGCATCTTCCCTAACAAGCGTAAAGGTGATCTTGACCCTTACTGTCATTCAGGGAATAACTTTCCTAATTCCCAATAACAGAACCATAATTGAGCCTTGCACATGAAAGGCAATCAGATCAAAAGTTTTTGGTTAATTTGGCTTTCCCATAGAATGGGATCTTGACAAGGTTCTCTTAAAATAGGGATTTCTAATAAATAGTAAGTTAGACATTCATTCAATCTCTTAGAAATTTGTGGCAGATGCGAAAAATTTACAAAAGTTTTAGTTTACCCCAGGAGTAAGAGAAATACATGTATTTTATTTTAAATGTCAAATTATACTGTTTTAATTTCTGATATAAGAATTGTTAAAACCTTCAATTATTCAAAACCTGCAAACTATTCAATTTGGCAAGATGTTTTCCAAAGTATTCCAGAAAACCAAGCAATCTAACTGGCATATATTATGGAAAAATATTCCTTTATTTTGAACATAATAAAAATATTTGGGATAGAAATAAAATGGTTTGAATATGAATATTTTTTCCAGTCAGTAAAAATCTATCACTTGGCATCAAACTAAGAATTCTAAAGAATGTGAACGTAAATATTGTGGCATAGCGACAAAAAAGAGTATTTTTTAAAAACATAAAACAAACCTCAAGATACATCCTGGATGCTATTTTAAAGAGCATTAAAATTTAAGATTAAGTTAGCATTTGTGTTATAAAATAAATTAAGGATTAAGAAGCAGCCATGTTTTTATAAACGTATTTGTGGTAAAAAAAAGAAATAAGTTGTCAATTGCTCTGTATTAATTTATAATTGAAACCAGTTAATGATAATAAGAAACGCTTTATTTTGGGCAGAATATATTTATGTATATATGGCCAGAAGTAAATACGCAGTGGCACCAAAACTTAATATATGTCCTTGTTTCAGAAAGCAAGAAATTATCCTATACTACTGATGAAGAAAGTGTTCATAAATTTAATGTAAAGCAGTAGTTTTAAACTGAAAAGTTTAAATGACAAGGAGTGAAGGCCAGCCATATAAAATGTTGTGATGTTTCCTGAGAAACAATTACTTGGACAGGGTGTAACAGTATCAGTCTCTTGCATAGTAATACCAATGTTAATAATAACATGAACCTCCTGTATAAAAATATCACTCACTATTCAATATTTTCTAACTACACTAAAAGAGTATTTACTATCAACATTTTCCTAATGAGCACATAGTAACATTCAATATTTAAGTACATTCTTAGCAATTAGTATTTTCTTCCATCTGGCTTCCTCCCCATCACACCACCACCGCTTCACATGCATGTGTTGTAATCTTTAAAGAAACTACAAAGCTGTATAATCACAGTAGGTTAAGACATTAGTGCATGGTGTGCCTGAGGCACTGGGAAGTTGTGGATCTAAAACATTTGTGATCAAAGTCTTCTATTCCCTCTGACATGATGCAGTTTAGCTAATTTCCCGTATTTAATGGATGTGAAATAACTTTGATTTTTCTAAATAGGTACATTTATATATTTTTAAATATAGGGATTAATATGTAAATAGTAACAGAAAAAGTTAGAGGTGCAGTTGTATATTAAAACTGTTATTTCAAATTTATGAATTTACAAAAAAATGATCTAAAGACTTTTAAGATGATATTAAGAATACTCACTAATTATTTACATTTTTCTCCATTTGATTTCTCATTCTCATTCTTTCCCTCCCACACATATACCCTGTTGTATTTCCTAAGAACAAAGGAATTTTCCTTTTTAACCATACAACAATGATTGGAATCAGAAAACTTAATATAATTCTATCCTAATAATGTCCTTTATATCTTTTCTTTTTCCCTAGTCCAGGATCGAATCCAGGATCCTGCATTTACTTGCTGTGTCTCTATTGTCCACTTTCATCTGGAAACTAAGAGTTTCTCAAGATTTTCTTTGTTTTTCTCCCCCTCAAAAATTTCAGAGAGAGGCACAGCATAGGGAACATAGTCAATGATATTGTAATAGCATTTCATGGTGACACATACAGTTGTGGTGAGCATAGCATTACATATAGAGTTGTTGAATCACTGTATGTTGTACAGCTGAAACTAAGGTAATATTGTGTGTCTGCTATACTCAACTGAAAAAGAAAAAAAGGGGTGCCGGGGTGGCTCAACTAGTTGAGTGCCCGACTTCAGCTCAGGTTATGATCTCACATCAGGGTCTGTGCTGACAGCTCAGAGCCTGGAGTCTGCTTCAGATTCTGTGTCTTCCTCTCTCTCGGTCCCATCCCTGCTCATGTTCTATCTCCCTCTCTCTCTCTCTCAACTTTAACACAAAATTTAAGAAAAAGAAAAAAAAATGGAGGGTATGCAACCCACTTCTTTGATAGAAGCTCCCTCAGGTTGAGATGAACTATTGTTTTCTCATGACCTGAGTAAATTTACATCCTTTTGATAAGAATACCATAGAAGTAATATGTGTTCTTCTAGATATCAAACCAGTAAGCGCACAAAGTCAGTTTATTGCAAGACTGATGCACGACAGTCTGCAAGACATTTTTAATTGGACTGAGGTGCTGCACACTGGGTTTATCCACTATAACATTCTTCTGTTCTTTCCGTTATTAATAAATGCTTTCATACTATGCCAACTTGATGCTCTTCATCAAATTTAACCTGCTAGTTGTCGCATAAATTCATAATTATTCTTTTAAATCTTTTGTAATGTTTATTTATTTTGATAGAGAGACAGAGCATGAGCAGGCGAGGGGCCGAGAGAGGGAGACCCAGAATCCGAAGCAGGCTCCAGGTTCTGAGCTGTCAGCACAGAGCCTGATGCAGGGCTTGAACCCGTGAGTGAGATCATGACCTGAGCTGAAGTCAGATGCTCAACCAACTGAGCCATCCAGGTGCCCCCACAAATTCATAATTCTTGGCTGAATCGATTATTAGTGTGATAACTACACATAGTGATTTTCCAATGTATTCATTTCTTCTACATTTATTTGCTGATATTCTATTGCAAAAAAAAGACCTATTCCTTCTCTTCCATTTAGTCACATACTTATTACCTCATTTAACCATTTATATCTGTTTGGACTCATAGATTTGCATTTTATCAAATGGATTCGCCCTTTTACTGTTCCTATTTGTCTCTGACACACAGACTGTCCTAGATTTGTCTATTCGGAGACTTTTCCATCCGGCTCTTTACCATGTCTGTATCATTCTTTAGAAATACTTTACTTTGTAGTACATAACATTCTAGACTCATTTTGTCATTTTTCTGCCCCACCCTAAAACCCTCCATATCTCCAAGGAACCATGATTACTTTAATTGGAGAATGAAAACTTAAAAGCTAGAATCTGGGCAATAGATACAGCAATTACTATTGATATGATATTGCTCCTCAGTATTCTCAAAAAATAGAACTAGAAAGTGTGTGTGTGTCAATCCATCATCATGTGTGTATATATATATATATATGGATATCTATTTTGAAAAATGATGGATTATAGATCTTATGTTTAAGTATGATCCATCATGAACTGATTTTTGTGTAAGGTGTGACACATACACACGCAGACACAAATAACACATTCAATTGAGCAGTGTTTTAAAACTCTTTGTTGACCATGCTTCCCTTTACCAATTCAGCTGCTTTGGCAACCTTGTTAAAAATTATTTGATCTAACTCTTTTGTTTCAGCAATCTATTTATCTATTCTGATGCAATTTCATTGTGTCTTGAACAATATAACTTTAATTTAAATTTTGATATCAGGCTGTATAAGTCTTTCAATCATAGGCATGACTTCCAGTATTGTTTTGTTATTCTGGGTCCTTCATATTTCCATTTAGATTTTTGATTTGAACCAATTTCCCATTTTTATAAAACAAGCTGATGTATAAGATACACACACACACACACACACACACACACACACATATATCACATCAGCTCTCTCAATATAAGCATATTTTCCTCTAACTGCTTGAACCTGTATAATATGGCTACCTTAAAGTCCTTATCTGCCACTTGCCACATGTGGACATCTTGACTTTACAGTTTGTTTAACATCACCTGTCTTTTCTCCTGACTCTAGGTCTTATTTTTCAAATTTCTTTGCATGTATGCTAATTTTTATTATTTTTAACTCAACTTGATGAATTTATTATAAACTCTGGATTTTGTTATCTTCCTCTGAAGAACACTGCTTTTAGTTATGGCAACCAGTCAACTTGGCTGGATTGGTTTTAAGGTCTGTCTCCCTTGTGGTGGACAGCAGCTGAGCTCAGTGCTCAGTTCTTCCAATCTCCTGGCTGTGATGTTGTGCTGGGATGTTTGTAGTCTCCCTCATGGACGCACCATTCAGGAGAGACCCAAGGATTTCAGGAGAGTTTGTATGCAGACTCGAGGTTTGTTCCCTCTGTGACTCCCTCCCTTGTTGGACTCCCCTCTCAGTTCCAAGCATACCTTACAGAATAAAACTTTGTCATCTGACCCTTCAAGCCAGTAAGTCTGGCCTTTGGCTTGAGTTCTAGCCTCCTGATGTCATGTGAACTGGTATTACCCTCTTATAAAAGCCTTATCTATATATGAATCTCACCCCACACAATTCTCTTCCTTTTAGAAGTAAATCCCTTCTAGTCTCTATTTTATTTTGATCATTTTCCTGTGCCTTCAAATAGCTGTTTTTATATTTTCCCCAGAGTTCATAATTTTTAGTCTCAGCTTTGCTGCTATTACTGGAATTGAAACCAAGTGCTTTGGTTTTTATTTCAGTCATCATAAGGCATTATGACTCAAATATTTTCAGTCTCTAAAACCTGGCAGCTCTTTTTTCCCCTTTCTCACTGTGTCAGGAGTATTGCTATGCTATACACTATACATGTACAAATGCTTTGACACCATGCACAAACATCTAATTTCATTTAGTCCTAAAATAACATTGGAGATAAGCATATTTATCCCATTTTACATTGAAGAAAATAGAACTGAAAATATTGTTTAGGTAAGTTCAAAGGGTAGAAACAGAGTGAAGTAAATCACAACTATGTCACACTCTTGGTATTCTCACCCCTCTTCTTACAAAAGAATTTTAAAACCTGTCCCATGGTGTATTGTGGGGAATAAGCTTAAGAATTCCTAAGGCTTGCACCAATGGGTTAACAAGTCATAAAGAAAGAAGTACAAAGCCATAGGATGCTCACACTCAAGTTTGGGTAAGCAAGATTAGGTAAATAAGTATAGACAGGGTGGGGTAGAAGCCCCAGTATAGAGAGGGTGAGGGAAAGGCCCCAGTATAGAACATAGGTACATGAGATAAACAAGATTAGGAATTCAGGGTTAAAGCGCCCCCCCCCCCAATTTAGTACTTTAGCAGAAAGCTGCTTTCACAGGAAGGAAGGACCAAACGAGGTAAGCAGGGAAATGGGGCTTTAGACCCACTGCACTGAGCTGCAAGTGAAGCTCCTAGAGCAGAGGTGATTAACAAAGGAAAAGGTACCTTGTTAACCCTGAGGTCACCTGTCCTACCTCTTTCATCCCTAGGCTAGCTAAGATAAACAGAGGTGGTGCCTCTTATCTGTTGTAAATACCTTGTGCCCACCCGCTGGGTGGCAGGATTTTGTTCTATATTAACCCAAACCCCTAACTCTGAATATCTTTAAGACCCCCTTTTCCTCACATCCATGAGTTAAAATTCACAGATTTATTGTCTCTTTGTGCACGTCCATCACCACGTGTGTAAGCCTTTTGATCCTAATAACAACAGGACAAGGACCCTTATTCAGGGCTCTTCTCTGTTCCTGGACATTAGCCATCTCTCGCATTTAATTCTGCATCTGCTTTCTTGCTAGACAAGAAAGAACTTTAGACCCAGAGTCTAGGACAATATATTTATACCAGGTTTGATTTGTCACAGCTGGATAAATAATCCCAATAATATACAACGGGAAGGAGAAAAGAAATGAACATTTATTGGAGATGGACTATGTCTGTAACACTGAAAAGGGCATTTTAAAATACATTACTGTATTTTATTTTCACAACACTCTGTAGAGTAAATAGGTCTTCTATTTTTAGAGATAATGAAACTAAAATGTAGACGACTTAAAGTAACTTATCCATCAACATAAACTAAGTATCTCAGATACTATTAGAACCATAGCCTAACACATTTCACTTTCCCATGTGACAAAATTAGACTACTATGAATCTATGGTGAGTACTGAGTCTCAAAATACTCTTATAATTAAAATGTTGTCTGATGTTTAAATGCTTTCTGAAAGTTCCTGTCAGTCCTTTCTCCTTCTACCTCCTTCAATGTAATGTCTTAATTTCCTTCCTTCAATAGTTCATGACAACACAATTCAATTAAAACTTGATCCTTCTTTCTTTGTATCCATTTATTTCATTTGTATTGGCTTGGTTCCAAACCTAATTTTATATCCTTCAGAAACCTTTCGCATGGCACATAATCATGCATTACACTGTTTTAGGCATGGAGAAGGATGAATTAGACTTATACAATCTTATCTCTTCCCTGAAGGTTTTAACTGGATTGATTTCATTAAATAATATCTGAACACCTACTGTTTTACCTAGCCAATGATCTCTGTCCTAGCCCATGATTCCAGAGGGTCCTGAAGAATAGTCAAGATTAGAACACTGTAGAACATACTACATCATACTGATTATTTCAAAGTGGTTCAGCCATTGTCAAAAATGGTCTTAGGAATAGAAGAATGAATGTCAGATATTATATGCGAGATTGTAAACATTACTTCTGGAAATATTGAAAGATTGATCAAGGAAATGAAACACCAATCAAATAAGTGCGATGCTGACAGTTATAGATATTGATAATGGACAAAGAGTGATGAGAACACTGGGTTCTACTCAGGAGGATTCTTTTAAACTGCAGATTGGTTCTGTGCAACGTATAATACTTTGTACAGTTTGGGTCATCATTCCTAACAAGTTAATGCAAGATTAGGGATCAAAATGAGCCATCCATCTCAACGTGCAGAAAGTAAAAAAAAAAAAAAAAAAAAAAAAAAAGCTACATCATGGATCCCGAGTAAGAAGAAGGAAGTTCTGGTCTCAGCTGTGCCTCCAACACCTGAGGATAAAATTTAATTATTTGACTAAGTTTAAATGGGGGCAGCCATGTAATTTCTTAATTCCTTTTGGTTACTGTACTCTAACTTAGGACTGGCTATGAAGGTCTATTGAGTTGTAATTTGTATCTATGAAACATTAAGCAAAAAGGACACATTTTGTCAGTGGTGTGATTTTTACACATATGTGCGGTCTATGGTGAGTGAAGATCTAGATCACTAGGGTCACTACGTGGTCGTTCTTCCTCACGTGGTGGTGGTCTGAGGATTGGTGGCACAATATACAAAACTTCTCACAACACACGTGGGGAGGACTGAGTGATAGAACAATTCTTTAGTTCTTACTTCATCTTTCAGCAGTTCAAAACCTGGATTAGGTGCTACTTCCATTAACACATCATTTGTCATTTTATCCCTTTTCTTCTTCGTCTTCTCCCATTATCTCCTTACAGACGCCACATAGGTTAAGCAGATATCAGAATCTAAACATTTAGATAACTGCTAAGGACTCTAAGAAAACTTCGTAGACACAGAAAATATTAAACTGAAAATGTACTTCAATTAATATACATATCCTCCAAGTGACCAAAACTGATACTAGAGCTACCAAGTCTTAAGGACAAAATCAGGTGATTTTGATACAGTGAGTGTGGAAACATTCTAGGTTTGAGATACCTGTGATTATCATTTTCATTCTCCTTTAACAACATACTTCTCTTTTTATCCTCACCACATAGCAGGACTATATCAGATAGTTTAGAGCATTGAGATTGCAATAGACGCCTAGGATCCACTCTGTCCCCCCTCAGCACCTGCCCGACCTTTGTCAAGGTTCCTTAAGATCTCTGTTCCTCAGCTTCTTCATCTGTTAAGTGCTATTTTGCAGGGCTTCTCCAAAGACTAAATGAGATAATGCATATAAAGGCTGGAACAGGGCTGAGATAATAGCAGTCACTTAATATCTTAGTTATCGCGTATAGTCGGCCTTTGAAGATTTAGAAAATCTATAATGAGAGGATAACAGGGAATATTATTTAGACCAAATGCTCCCACTTCTACTGTCTTCTTTGATCTACCTTTGAACAAATCCTAGTTGAGTTCCTACCACTTATAACCAATCTTTCACTTTTCTGAACTCTAGAATATTTGTTTGCTATCTTACCTGTTTTGGAAAGAAATCACATACTACTTTACATCATGTAAAAATATTTCACATAGGTTATCATTTATCTCTAGTACTCTTAAGAGGAAAGGCTCTATCTTATATTGCTTTTGGGCTTTTAGACTTTGTTGGGAAAAATCAATTCTCTGCCAGAGCTCTGTCCGCACTGCAGAGTACAAGTGTAACTGAATTGGTAGAACAGAGTTGGGTTTCAAACATGTCTTTCTCAGACAATGAGTGAAGGGCAAGCGTGTAGTCTCTGACATGCCAACATTAGAAGTCACTCACATCAAAGTCAACTACGAGCATTCAATCATCAACTTGAGCTGTTTTATAACACTAGAGTCCCTGATTCATTTGTCAGGAGAAGATGGAAAGACAATAAACCTTGGATGCTGATGAATTTTAACGGAATCTTTGTTTTTGGTAGTGTAGGGGAGGATGGAATTCAATTGGCTTCACTGTGCTCTGAAGCCCTGAATATAGATAACAAAGTTCTATATCAGAAATAAAGCATTAAGCTTTACACTTTACCATACTTTTTGACCAGTCAGTGAGGCAAGTTATATAAGTCTTTAAAATTTCAAGGTAGTATTAAAATTTCACATAAAAATAATGTTTATTTACTAGGAAAAGTAGAGAATTTCACAATTAAAGAAACATTTTTCTATCCCGCACGTATGTAACACACTCTACCTTGTTTCTACTTTAATTCCGTTCTTTTTGCATATTTAAAAGCTTCAAGCCATTCCAATTCATAGCCACAAATGCAAAAGTTCCATAAACATATTAACAAATTGATTTCAGCAATGTTCAAAAGGGATTATATATAATGCCAAAGTTGGGTTTATTCTAGGAATAAAAATTAGTTAGCATTAACCAATTAGCATGATTAATTATATTGACAGATTAGAAGAAATCACATGATTATAATACATGAAGAAAATCCATTTATAGTAAAGTCACAGGATACAAAATCAATGCACAGAAATCTGTTGCATTTCTACACACTAGTAATGAAGCAGCATAAAGAGAAACTAAAACAAAAAAACAAAAAAAGAAGAATCCCATATACAATCACCCCAAAAAGAGGAAAATACCTAGGAACAATCCTAACCAAAGAGGTGAAAAGTATAAACACTGATGAAAGAAGTTGAAGACACAGATATGGAAAGATATTCCATGCTCATGGATTGGAAGAATATTGTTAAAATGTCTATACTACCCAAAGCAATCTACACGTTCAATACAATCCCTATCAAAATACTAACAGTATATTTCACAGAACAAACAATCCTAAAATTTTTATGAAACCACAAAAAACCCTAAGTAGCTAAAGCAATCTTGAAAAAGAAAAGCAAAGGTGGAAGCATCACAATTCCAGACTTCAGGTTACATTACAAAGCTGTAAGAATCAAAACAGCGTGAAATGGCACAAAAAAGAAATATAGATTGATAAAACAGAATAGAAAACCCAGATATGAACCCACAAATATACCATTCACTAATCTTTGACAAAGCAGGCAAGAATATCCAAAGAGAAAAAGACAGTCTCTTCTACAAATGGGTATTGGGAAAACTGGACAGCAACATGCAAAAGAATAAAATTGGACCACTTTCTTACACTATACACAAAAGTAATTCAAAATGGATTGATGACCTAAATTTGAGACCTGAAACCATAAGAATCCTAGAAGAGAGCACAGGCAGTGACTTCTCTGAAACTGGCTATAGCAATTTCTTTCTAGATATGTCTGTCACCCAAGGCAAGGGATACCAAAGCAAAAATAAGCTATTGGGACTACATCAAAATAAAAAGTTTCTGCATGTGAAGGAAACAATCAACAAAACTAAAAGGCAACCTACAGACTAGGAAAAGATATTTGAAAATGGGATATCAAATAAAGGGTTAGTATCCAAAATATATAAAGAACTTCTACAACGCTACACTCAAAAAACAAATAATCATATTTTTACAATGTTCAGAAGACATGAAAAGATATTTCACCAAATGGTCAATAGACATATGAAAAGATGCTCATAATTCTGAAAGAATGGCAAATATCAACAACAACAACAACAACAACAATAAAAACAACAGGTGTTGGCAAGGATGTGAAGAAAAAGGAACCCTCAGGCATTGCTGGTAGAAATGGAAACTGGTGCAGCCACTGTATGTGGGTTCTCCAAAAAGTTAAAAAATAGAACTACCCTATGATCCAGCAAACACATTACTGAGTATTTAACTAAAGAATACAAAAACACTACCTGAAGGGGAAACATGCACCCATATGTTTATAGCAGCATTATTTACAATAGCCCAATTATGGAAGCTGCCCATGTGTCTGTTGATTGATGAATGGATAAAGAAGAGAATGTGTGTGTGTGCAGGATTATTATTTAGTCATAAAGAAGAATGAAACCTTACTGTTTGCAACCACATGGATGGAGCTAGAGGTATACTGCTGTGCAAAATAAGTAAGAGAAATACAAACACCATACGATTTCCTTCATATGTGGAATTTAAGAAACAAAACCAACAAAGGGAAAAAAAGAGAGAGAGACACCAACTAAGAGACAGACTCAACTACAGAGAACAAACTAATGGTTACCAGAGGAGATGTGGGGGAGGAGCGGGTTAAAAAGGTGATAAGGATTAAGGAGGGCACTTGTTGTGATGAGCACCTGGTGACGTATGGAAGTGTTGAATCATTCATTGTACACCTGAAACAACATAACACTTTTTTAAAATAAAACACTGTTATGTCAACTGTAATTAAAATATTAAAAAATTTAAAAATAATTTTAAAAATCCATTTACACAGAGAACAAACTGGTGGTTGCTAGAGGGGATAAGGTTGAGGGGATTGGCAAAATAGGTGAAGGGGATTAAGAAGTATAAACATCCAGTTATAAATTAAATAAGTCACAGGATGAAAAGCACAGCCTGGGACACATAGTCAATAATAATACCTTAGTAGCATTGTATGGTGACACATGGTAACTACTCATTCTGGTGAGTATAGCTCAACACATGGAATTGTTAAATCATTAGGCTGTACATCTGATACTAATATGACATTGTATGTCAACTATACCTCTATTTAAAAAAGGAAAATCCATTTAATAAAATTTAATACCCATTCATTATAAAAATTCTTGGCAAAATAAGAATTGAAGGGGACTTTCCTTATCTGACATAAGATTTACAAAAGTCACAGAAAGGTTCATTGGTGAATAACCAAACTATCACTTCAGTTTGGAACCAAGACAAGAAAAACCATTATTGTCTCCTTTTATTCAACACTGGGAGACATTTTAGACAATGTAATAAGACAAGAATAATAAATAGAATGTATAAGGATGGAAAGGAAGTGAAAAAATAACTACCTTTTCCCAGCTAATACTTATATAAAAAAGAACTTTAGATAAATTTCTAGAATTAATTAAGTAGTTCTACAAAGTTACTGGATATAAAATTGACATACAAGATATATTACATTTATACTTACTAGCAACAGTAAAAAAACCAAAATTTTAATAAATTACTATAATATCTATCAGTATTAATTTATATATTATAAGAATAATTATAAACAAATGTGAAAGACATCATCCAAGAAAATTATGACAATTTATTTAGAAATATTAAAGAAATTAAAAAGGGGTTAACTAATCAAACTATATACGCTTTTCATTGCTTGGAAGATGAAATATTGTAAAGAATTTAAAACAGTGTAACCCCACTCAAAATCCCAACAAATGTGGCAGGATTTGACAAGTTGCTTCTAAAATATATACAGAATTATAAGCTCTGAAACACTGTTGAAAAAGAACTAGTTTCAACCAGACATACAGACTTGTTATAATGATCCATTAATCAATGAACTATGATATTCACATAAGGACAGGCACTTGGACCAATGGAACAGAATAAAAAAAGCTCAGAAACAGACCCATTTATTCAACACGGTAGAGCAATGGAGAAGAACAAACTATACAGAAAATGGAATACAATTAAGTGGAAAATAAACAGGACTTACGTCACCCTCTGTATAAAATTTGGGTTTAGATGCATTTTAAGGAAAATACATATCCACTATACTTTGAGAAAATATAGCATATCTTTATTTCCTGGAGTAAATTCTACTATATGAAAATCAAGAACTTCTGGGAATCAAAATTCACCATGAAGATGATGGTGAATACAAACCAAAGTATAGAAGAAAACATTTTTTCAAGTATAATTAAAGAGAAGCTAGAAAAACGAAAACAGCAAAACTCCTACAAGCATTAATAAAAAGACAAGATCTTAAAAAGGGGGGGAATTTACAAAGAGGAAATTGAAATAGTCAGTAACCATTAGAAATGAGAGAAATTAAATTAAAACAAGATATCACTAAAAACTCACTGAGTGAGCAACAAGGTGTGGTGAAGGTGGCAACAAGGGGTCTCATTTTCTGCTGGTGGGAGCAGAACTTGGTACAGCCATATTGTAATCTCATAAAGAATTTCCTAGCAAATTTCAGAGTGTGAAAAAAAACTTAGGACCCAGCAGTTTCACTTCTCAGTATATACCGTGGAGAAACACACACATGGACAACAGTATGTACACACAAGACAGCTACTGGCTGTCTTCTTGTTCTTAAGAGCCCTAACATGGAACACCCAATGTCCATCAGCAGGCCAACAGATCTTAAATTGTGTGAGAGTCATAAAATATTCATCAATTAAAATGAATAAATTACAATAGCATATATAAAAATAGATGGATCTTACAAATACTAAGCATCAGATGTTGGCCACAAAATAATATATACAGGATGATACATGTTAAAAAATAGGCAAAAACTGTTATTTGGGAATGTATAGATAGATGATATATATTAAAATGCAAGGGAAGGGCACCTGGGTGTCTCAGTGGGTTGAGCATCCAACTTCAGCTCAGGTCATGATATTGTGGTTTGTGAGTTCGAACCCCGTATCAGGCTTTGGGTGTCAGCGTGTTGGTGCAGAGCCTGTTTTCAGATCCTCTGTCCCCCTCTCTCTCTGCTCCTCCCCCACTTGCACTCTCCCCAAAGTAAACACGTATTTTAAAAAGTAATAAAAATAAGATAAAATGAAATGAAAGGGAATGATTCTCAGTAAAGTCAGGAATATTGGATACATCTGGGGGAACAGAGTTTACAATCTGACCAGAGACGCTAATGCTGGAAAAACTGTATCTTGTGATTTGATGGTGTTTATGTGAGGTTCACATTCATTAAATTGCACATTTATGCTTTACGTCATGTGTCATATTTAATGATAAATGTAAACAACCTTAGAACTATAATATTTACATAATCGTAGCTATGATCATTCATGTAAAACTTAATTTATTAGGATCATTTTAATAATATCAAATTCACAGAAGTCCCACTATTTATAATAGGAAGAGAGATAATAAGTTGAGTGCTGTTTGCTACTTATATCAATGAGGTCTGATGCAATACTTGTCCTGGTGCAATTTGTTGAAAGTAGAAAAGCCCAGTAAGTGCTCTATGAGGCCACTGGACATTCTGATACACGATAATTAAAAAATAAAGAATTGCATATATCAGCAGCAGAGAATATGGTGTTTATCTTTAAATTTCTCTCAATCAACTGCAATTTAGAATAAAATATAAGCAATTTGCCCATGTTATATGTCGATTGCATTTGGTAACAGCATTCCTCAGATGCTAATTTCTATTACAAGAAAGACTGCACAATTTATTCCAATAATGTATCCCAATAATCAATTTACAAAAACACCCTTTTAGGTGAAATTTCCCTTAATGATCCATAACCCACAAAAGTGTATGTAAAGAATGAAATGTTATTACCTTGACCAGGATTATATATATACATAAATCTATCGTAGATTTTTTTAATAATGAAAAAAGACGTGAACAGCTTATGTAAACTAGAAAGAAAACTAGTCATCAGACAACAAAAAATGAATAAAAAATTCTTTATCACATAAAGTACGTTGGAGGAAAAGGGAAGTCGGCAGAATTTTGTTTTGGGTGTTCTAGGACTGACACTGATCAGTGTAAGTCCAGTTATTCGTGGTCCTCTGTAGTTTAATTAAATGTTTCCAGAAAATACAAGTAAAGCCTCTCCAAGAAGCAGACTCTTTTTTTTAATGTTTATTTTTGAGAGACAGAGCACAAGCAGGGGAGGGGCAGAGAGAGAGGGAGATACAGAATCTGAAGCAGGCTCCAAGCTCTGAGCTGTCAGCACAGGGCTCGATGCGGGGCTGGAACTCACAAACCATGAGATCAGGACCTGCGCTAAAGCCAGATGCCCCACCGACTGAGCCACCCAGGTGCCCCAGAGACTCTGAGCTATAGGGAACAAACTAATGGTTAGCAGAGGGGAGGTGGGTGGGAGGAGGGGTTACAGAGGTGAAGGGGATCAAGGAGGGCACTTGTGATGAGCACCAGGTGTCGTATGAAAGTGTTGAATCACTAAATTATACACCTGAAACTAACAGACACTTATGTTAACTAACTGGAATTTAAATACAACTTTAAAAAAAGTGAACCATCTGGATGTTTCATCAACTGTCTTTTCTCCTCTAAAATACTTTTTAAAAATGTAAACAATTACTACAGAACCCATCAGGTTGTTCTTGATTTTTCACATTTTTCCCCCTCAAAAATGCATATCTTCTTCCCAGACATCATTTCCCAATTCCAAAAAACTAGTGTCGTGGATTCTGAAGCATACACTTGACACTAAACAGGTCGACTGGACTGTTCAGGGAAAGAAGTCACATACCCAGTTATGGTTGTGTTCCATCTGGTGCAATGCTGCCATCTACAGACATGACTGCATATTTCCGCAAGCTTCTCTGAAAGGTTTCATAGTAAGTGCTAGAATGAAGGGCCCCAAAAGATGTTCAACTGACCCTTGAACAACACGGGTTTGATCCGCGTGAGTCCATTTATACATGGATGTTGGTTTTGATGAATACAATACAGAGCTATAAATGTATGTCTTCTTCCTTATGATTTTAATAGCATTTTCTTTGCTGTATTGTAAGAATGTTGTATATAATATACATAACATACAAAACACATGTTAACTATTTATAATACTATCTATGTCATCAATAAGGCCTCAGTCAACGGTGAGCTATTAATAGTTAGGTTTTTGTGGAGTCAAAGTTATGCACTAATGTTCAGTTGTGTGTGTGTTGGGGGGGGTCAGTTCTCCTAATAACCCTCATGCTGTTCAAGGGTCAGCTTCTGTTCTCACCCGCTTCTTTAAATTATGTAACATTTGTTCTTTTTGGACTATACTATCTTATAAAAACAATTCATTTCAGTTAAGTATGGTGAAAATGCAAGATGAAATCCATGCATTCGTAATCCAAGGGAATTGAACCCCTATTCCTAGGAAATAGAAAAATATACCTAGAGATGGCATTATATTTTGAGCTATATTACAAAATAAAATGGAGCAGGTATATGATATGACCCTTCACACAAAATGTTTAAAAATAGGTTAAAACTCACAACTAGCACAGGTAACATAATTCCAATGGGATTAAGTCCTAAATTGTGTGAGCGGGCTTTCAGAACAAGAAAAAAAAAAGCCGACAAGGAGGACAGGAGAAGAGAGGAGTTCTGAGTTCATGCACTTGACATCTTTTCTCTCCTCACACCTCTCTGCCCTGTGAGGCAAGCTTTCACTGAGCCACAGCCAGGTTAATGTACCAAGGCCACACTGCTGCGGAGGTGGCGTCGGGATTCAGACCCATCATGGCTCACCTCCAGCCTACATCTTTCCATTCTACCACTTCCCCAAACCGCAGGAGAAATCCTTCGCAGCCATAAAAAGGGTGAGAGGATCTGGCGCCCTTCCTTTCCCAGGGTAACTCACACAGTGTTTTCCGTGTGGCTTTAAAATATGCATTATTACACACCGACGGCTGAGCGCTGCTGCACCGGATGTTTTTCTTGCAAAGACCTACTATAAATAAAAATCGTAATAAAATATGATCCAGGAAACAGCTGGATCCTGGGATGAAGGCATATAAATGAGTAAGCAGTTAATTACCTCTCCCTTGATTTCAATGCTGCATGAATTCACCCTTCCTTAAACTACACTGAACAGGAACCAGCAATGAGTAACCCCACTGACGGCATCTTTTCCCTCTCTGAAACTAAATCCATCTTGCCCCCTGCAGTCCTCTAACCCATGCCATTTGTCTGGGCATAGCTTCTCTATCAAGGGAAGAAAGAATCTCCTAGAAAAAGGGAAAAAAAGCACCTCCTACAGTTCTCATAGACATTCATTTATGCACACACTGCATACGCATGCATTCACTCAACAAACACTCTCCAAGGCCTGCCTTGCGTGTCATGAGCAGAGGACATACAAATGTACACAAGGCGCACACAGTCCCTGCCCATGAAGAGCTTACAACAGCAGAAGGGTGACGGGGGAGGCAGTATAGTCAAACACAAATAAGTTACACCCAGTAAATCATAGTTAAATATTTATTAAATGAAGCCCTTTCTGGCCAACTTAGCCCTTATTGATCCCTCTGAGGACCAGAGCACTTAGCCTGTGTAACATCACTTAGCTAGGTAAGCTTCTGGAAGAATGGGGCAATGAGTGAGATAATCCAGGTAAGTGCTCCACAAGTATGTGCTTGTGCAGCAGAAGGGGGAAGGTGTGGGATGAGACGAGGAAGACATGGAGGAAAAGAGGAGAAGAAGGGGGGAAATCTCACTGAAATCATTTTTTTGCTTTAGGAAAAATAAAATATTTCTAACTTCTGAATAAATCTATTTTTTAAAGTGGAAACTTAGAAACACAAACCTAGGGAGAGGCAGTACTCTGCTTTTGCGTCTAGTGAGAAATCGGGTCCCACGCAGGCTGGGGAGGCACCACTGGGGCAGAGCCTGGAAGCCGACAGGAGCAGGAATATACATCACGGTGCGACCTGATGGGGCAGAATCGTGTCCAGATTCTCATTACCTTAGGTCAGATGATCTGCGGGGCCAGCGCATTGCCTAACACCATCTCTGTCGATTTTTTTTAGGAAACAATGTTATAAAAAATCACGTATCAGAAGAATGCAAGGAAAGGAGCCCCTGAGTGGCTCAGCTGGTTAAGATTTTGGCTCAGGTCATAATCTCACGGTTGGAGGGTGTGAGCCCCACATTGGGCTCTGTGCTGACAGTGCAGAGTCTGCTTGGGATTTTCTGTCTCTCTCTCTCTCTCTCTCTCTCTCTTGTTCGCTCTGTCCCTCCTCCACGCACTCTCTCGCTCAAAATAAATAAATTAAAAGATTAAAAAAAGAATTCAAGGAAAGCAGGGTTGTGAAGAGCTACGCTGCTTTTCCTCACTCTTCTCCAAGAGCAATGCGTGCTCTGGGCTGACCTGGGCGTGGTCTTTAACAAGGACCGCAGCTCGCCAGTCACTGGTGCTGGCTTCTCAAGTGAGCACTGAAGACCACTGGAATGCCAGTAGTGTCTGTAATGTCCGTGCAATCTTCCGGACGCACGTGGACGTGAACAGCAGACTGCAGGCGTTGGCCGTCCTCGTGTAAAATAGCATTCAGTCCACAAATACAGTGATGGTAGAACATCACCAATCAAAAACTACGGCACTCCACCAAGCAGCTGAGAATGAATTTCAATATTACCTCTGTAAAAATACAAAATACTAGGGGGCAAGACCCTTCCCCTCACATATTGTGTTAGAACTGAATTTATGAATCCAACAAATGGGCGACAGTTAGATATAATGGATGTGGATCTGTACACAGAGAGAGACATAAAGAGATGTAGACCTAAGTATAGATGTTTATGTGACAGAATTTCAAGAGCACTTTTCGGTATTCCTGAAAGTTACATTAAACCTTTCAGATAAGATAATCTAAAAAACTTAGCCTAAGTATTGATTATCTTATCAAAAATAGTATATACATTGAAAGGATTGAACACTTACGGGAGGAGGTGTTTTAAGTGCTAGTATCAGCTAAATCTCAAAAAAAATGGTAACAGTCTACTTTCTAAAAATTAATTTGATATTCTACATTAGCTATATTATTTCTCATCTAAAACATCTTGCACCTTGTGTCTACACAAGGTGGAAGAAGTCTGAATAAGGTCAGTGCTTCGCAGCTTTTTAAAATATCTTTCTTTATATTCAATATTTGGCAAACCTGATCTGCCCCTTCCTCAGACCTTTCCAGCCCTCCCCTGAAAAACGTGGGGCAGTACTGTCCCTACTGGCTTCTGGATTGCCCAGGACTGACTCCGCCTTTGCACGAGCCACCTAGTAAGGAATAGGATTCTGTCCTGCAGATGCCCTTTGCCGTGGTGAGGCCTGGAGAGGTGCTTGCTGTCACGCTGAACAAGAGGTTGGGACTTGGCAACCCAGCGCACGGCCGCCTCTGCACCGCACCACAGCGGCCCCCGGCTTGGCAGTTAGTCAGAAGCTAATGAAAATTTCAGAGGTACAGAGCTCTTCTCAGAGCTGCAGAGAAGCAAGAGAGCTTTCAGCAGGATCACAACAGGTGCATCACAGTAATCCAAAAGACAAAACAAAAGTCTTCTTGGGTCTAGAAAAAATTAAAATTATAAAACTAAACATGCACATATAAATCCTGTTGGATGTGTCAAAGAGCTCCTCTCAGTATTCAGAATATAACTGCAAGAGGGTCTAAACTGACAGGCACAAACTATAAGGGGTCATAAGTATCACAATTTTTTCAGGTTTAAAGAACAAACATAGATTGAAATGCCCCACTTTGGAATTTCTGCTTCAAATCACAGAAATCTGGTGGCTACATCACACTTTGGTCTCAAATTGCACAAAATAAATTTTTTAACAAGCAAAACACATGTGGGAGACGATGAATATAGACTTCATTTGAGCTCTGCACTTCTTGATGGTAATTCAAAGGGGTCAAGATATTTTTACCATATATATACTTTTGGAAACTGGGACAGAAAGAATCAAAGCAAGAGCTCTCTTTCTTTTCGATCCCCGCCTTCATTTCTGTTATTGAGTTCTATGTTTCCTTATGCCAACAAGTAAGTAGGCACACAGGAGACAGAAACTGAGAAAGTGACCTCCCCAGTCTGCTGGTAAGGAAGGACAGGAGTGCTGGGGGCAGGGTAGGGGGATGAGTAAGTACAGAGACAAACGATACAGCAAGTCCAGGAATAATGGACAATATACCAAACAAAAATGCAAGAGATTACGGAATAGAAGAGGACAAAGCAGACCCTAATGTTGATCCTACAACTAGATTTAAATATGGGCGTTTCTTTAAAGTTTTCTGGGGTTTTGTTTCCCTGTTTGGAGAACATGAGTCACAATACAGGTTCAAACTCTTTAACAAGTCTGCTATAGAGTACAGATCAGCCAGCGTTAAAGTGCTTCAACAATATTTTTCTCATAAATTGTATTTGGGGTTCCCTTATTTTTTTTTCATAATCATGGCAGTGTTCCTTTATTCTGTAGTTTCACAACAACAGGAATGCATGCATTAAAAAAAGCATCTGAGGGGCGCCTAGGTGGCTCGGTAGGTTAAGTGTCTGACTTCGGCTCAGGTCATGATCTCACGGTTTGTGGGTTTGAGCCCTGCATCTGGCTCTGTGCTGACAGCTCAGAGCCTGGGGCCTGTCTTCAGATTCTGTGTCTCCCTCTCTCTCTGACTCTCCCCTGCTCATGCTGTCTGTCTGTCTGTCTGTCTCTCTCTCTCTCTCTCTCTCTCTCTCTCAAATAAATAAAAACAGTAAAAAAAAAAAAAGCATTTGATTACAGAAGGACAGGATCTCACAGTTCTAGAAAATAGGACAGGAAGATTTAATACACTTTAAAAAGATGTTTTTATATTTATAATCTGGACTTCCGCAAGCATTACTCTGAGTCTACGCTAGTTAACTCCACCTCAGGTAATAGATTTATAAATATTTTCTTTATTGCAAGTGCAGATCTTTCCAGTTCAGCCCATAAAGCAAGCTTTCAGGTGCTGCACTTCCCCTTCATTCACAGGCTGTCTGATCAGTGTCCTATCACTGGACTCTGCACGGTCGGGGGAGGTGACTCACTGACACTGCAGCGCCACATTGTGGTTACACTGAGAAAACGGTCTTTTTTTTTTTTTAATATAACACAATTTATTCTGAGAACGAAAGCAGCAACATGTACTTAGACATTTACTGTGATGTCGTCATATTGTTGAGGAAAGATGTTTTCCATGTGTGACTTTCACACAGATTCATACACAGAGACCATTCTGGAGCTTCCTATCTGGAGTATGATTATATAACACAATCCATCCTGCAGTGGCTAGTAATAATGATTTTGTTTAGCCTAGAGCAGCATTTTATTCAAGGCAATACCGAGAAATAGATGACCTCCTATCCAATTTTTTTAAAAAGGTAATCTCTCAAAAATACTGTAAATATATAGTTGCTGTATATTTATGGTATTGGTTAACAGTGGTTAGAACATTAAAATAGACAGCAACTGAGTGATTATTGTTAACTATATAATTGTAGAGTTCATAAAAATAACGCTTGTATTTAATTACATGAATTAATGGATTTAATTCATGTGATCAGTGTCAGTTCGAAGGTGCAGACAGAAGGAGGCATGAAATTGGAGCCAACAGACCTATAATCAATAACCCATGACTTTTGTGCCCTCTTCTTTCTTTCCTATCATATTTGGGTCCTCTAAGGCTATTTTTTCATGTCTGAAGTCATGAAAAAGCAGAATTCATCCCTTAGGAAAAGAGATAGCTACACCTTCGGGAAGGAGGAGGTGTTAAAACTTTTACAGTAAGACATACGGAAATCATCCACAATCATTTTCCCCCAGAAAACAAACAAACAAACAAATCTAAGTCCAATTCTAAAATCTGAGAAGAGTAGTTTATGTGGTTCATCACTGCTTATGTATTCTTAAGTTCAGGTTTTCTTCTTTAGAAAAATATTTATGTATTTATGTATTTATTTATGAGGGGAGAGAGAGAGAGAGAGAGAGAGAGGGAGAGAGGGAGGGAGGAACAGAAAGGGAGAGAGAGTCCCAAACGCTCCATACTATCAGTTCGGAGCTCCATGCCGGGCTTGAACTCATGAACCTTACATAAGAATATGACCTGAGCCAAAATCAAGAGTTGGACTCTTACCTGACTGAACCACCCAGGTACCCCTTGAATTCAGATTTTCTAAATTTTATTCCACAATATACTAATCCCACAAGATATTGATGCAAAAAATGTTTTGTTGTCAAATGCTTTCAGGAAACTATAAAGTAGACAATTACCTCCAAGAAATTTACTATATATTGGCCTACTAATTTTTTTTATCTTACAATAAAAAAACAAAATGTACTTAATATTGTTAAATATAAATCTCCAAAATTAACTGAAATTTTAAATTCTCCCAAATCAAATGCTGGAAAATATTTGGTTTTTTTTTTTAATGTTTTTATTTATTTTTGAGAGATAGAGAGAGACACAGCTTGAGCAGGGGAGGGTCAGAGAGAGAGAGGGAGACACAGAATCTGAAGACGGGCTCCAGGCTCTGAGCTAGCTGTCAGCACAGAGTCCGACGCGGGGCTTGAACCCACGAACTGTGAGATCATGACCTGAGCCAAAGCCAGATACTCAACCGACTGAGCCACCCAGGCACCCCATGGAAAATATTTCTTTGTATAACTGATCTTCCTTTCGACTGGTTTCCTTTACATTTATGACTATACTTTTAGCTGATCAATCCATTTGACATGTGTGTATTTACTGTTATTCACTGAAATGCCTAACTGATTGTTATCTCTCAAAAATACTATTACCACCAGTACTTAAATCCGCCAAATTTATACTAAAACAAGTATGGGGAAGTAAAATGACTAGTTCTTGGATCACACAGGAATCAGAAACAAAAATTAGTAGCAGAAACAAAACTGTTGGTACTTCTCAGATTACTTTCTAAAGGATAATGTTGCCTAGTTAACTAATTTTGATTGCGGATATCTATGACCATTTACCTAGAAAAGGAAATCTTCCCCTGCCATGTGCCTTTTCTACATACGGGACTGTGTCTGAGTGTCTGTGCTAATTTCCTTTATTTATAAATCTAATAAACGTATTAATCTATGATGTAATCTCTTTGCACATGGAATAAAATTTATGTGATAATTCATGATATCTGAAAAAAATATTTGGAATAATCATAATTCTATTTAGATAACTTCTTGTATCTATAATATATCGAGAAAAGTAAAGTCTACTGTTTCTTAAAAGCTAGTAACCAAATTTCAGATACTTGTTGAAAGTGGAAATATTTGGGTTAATTTCCAATTACTATGATTAATTAGAATTAGAGTAGGACCTAAAAGTCTGCATCCTTGATAAATTCTGGGTGAATCTGAGTTAGTTGGTCTGAGAAGCAGGCTTGAGGAAGCACTGATCTGTTACAAAAAGGACTATTTGTGGGGTGCCTGGGTGGCTCAGTCGGTTAAGCCTCTGACTTTGGCTCAGGTCAGATCTCACGTTCGTGGGTTTGAGCCCCGTATCAGGCTCTGTGCTGACAGCTAGCTCAGAACCTGGAGCCTGCTTCCGGTTCTGTGTCTCCTTCTCTCTCTGCCCCTCCCCTGTTCATGCTCTGTCTCTCTCTGTATCAAAAATAAATAAAACATTAAAACAAACAAACATAAAGGACTATTCTCTTCCAATACCCAGAAAAGGAACACAAATTGAATGCACTGAAACTTTATTATAAATACACCCACAATAATGGTGCAAATAAACATTTTGATATAATATTTTGATAAAACATAATATATATCAAATTATATTTGATATAATATAAAATATAATTTGGGGTACTGCTGGTAATATTTTTAAATAAGTTAGTTGGTTTAGTTTCTTTCTCCTTTCTTCACTAAATAGTGTACATATGCCAGCTTTAAAAAAAAGTGTATTTCCATTTCCCATTTCTACTAACTAATACTTACAGCTTGTAGCTCATTTTTACTTAAATTTTCTAATTGAATTTCCTTGTGTACGAGTAGAAACTAAGAATGAAAAAAATATGCCAGTGTTGTGGGCCTACTTTTCCAGTTTACTACTAAATCTTGGAGAACTTGTCTAAACTTTATTTCCTGTTTTGTAAAACGATAATATATCTCACGGTTATTGTACGAAATCCAACAGGGTAATTGTGCGAAAGGTACTTAAGAAATAAAGAAGCGTAGTGAGAATGTGAAGCATTGCCCCCTGTCATACATTAAATCCATGCTACTGACGAACGGATATTTGGTTGTTTTATTTACTTTTAAAGTTCATTCATTTATTTTGAGAGACAGCGAGTGCGTGCGCGTCTGTGTGTGTGCGCGCGCGCGCACACACACACACACACACACACACACACACACACACACACATCTGGGGTAGGGTCAGAGAGAAAGGGAGAGAAATAAAATTCCACGAAGGCTCTGCAATGTCGGATGCAGGCTTGAACTCACAAACTACTGCAAGATCATGACCGGAGCCAAAGTTGAACACTTAACTAACTGAGCCACCCAGGCACCCCGATATGTGATTGTGTTACAGTAAAATTTAAAATGAAGATAAAGTGAAATTAAACTAAGTAAAATAAAATTCAATAAAAATTATAAACAAAAAACCCCTATTTCTGCTATTGTACATAGAAAAAATTATTTCACTAGAGAGAAAATCTATTGAATTTGTTAATGATTCAGCAAAACAAAACATGCGATTTAAATTTCACTAACTACTTCCCCACTTATGAGTAAGGAGAAACTTAGCCCATTCCCGAGAAAACAAAACTTTCATAATTTTTGGTGTCTAGTTGCAAAGCTAAACAAAGTGATGGTTCTTGCTACAGAGAGATATTCCCGGAAACCCTCTGCCACCTAGTGTACAAAAATCATTCCAGGGATGTTCACACGCTTGCATTCACTCATCAGAGAGTTCTCTTTGCGTGTGTCCGGGTCAGATATGAAGTTATAACTTGGAGTGGGAATAAAACACAAGGCATTTTCCAAAGAGCGTCTGGCCTGAGAATCGATATAGCATTTCATTTCATTTTGCCAGCACTTTAAATTAAAGCCCCATTTATAAATGTTTTAATACGCCAATAAGAGACTCCTGGGTATGTTTTAGTCTTTCATTAACATACACCTCTTGTGTGTTGCAAGATACATGCGCAACGAGTAAGTCCCTTCAGCCATTCAGAGAGCTAATTAATGTTCCAATAAAGTAAAGCCTATGGTATCTTAAAGGCAGCAAAATACAACCCTTTAATTGTAAAAATAAAATATTAAATTTTCCCTTCAATAGCTCTCAAGCATATGCATGAAATAAGTATCAAGGGAGTCAAACATTACAAAGACTCCTTAACCGTATTTTTACATGCACAGTACCTCCCCACCTCTCATTTCAAGCTTTAGATTTAAATACTTGCAGCTTAGTTTTGCAAGGGGATGAGGGTAAACCTCAAGAGGTTGGCATTGAAGGAGTATAGAAAGTTGGATTATTAAAATATTTTGAAAAAAATAAATAAACTATTTTGAAAGGTAAAGTGTCAACTATACCAGGCTCTCTCTCTTAGCTCATTTTTGAGCCAGTTACTTCTCTAGAGACAGAAGGAGGGGTGGGGAAAGGCTGTGCCCCGCCACATGCTTCACAGGAAGAATGCCCCCCCCAGTGTGACCCAGTCCACAGAAACAGGCCTCGGCATGGTGCGCTCGCTCTGTGCCCACGCCACTTGCTGACATCCGCGAGAGGAACCGTGGGGCCCGCACTTGACCCCGGCCTGGCAGGGCTCGTCAGAGATTCCACCTCCCTTCCTCCAGCTGCGTCAGCCCGAGGGAAGGCTCACACGCACACCTCTCCAGCAAGATCTCTCCCTAACGGGCAGCTCTTTCTTGTACTTTTCTTCTGCCAAAACTCCCTGTCTTAGGAATTCAAGGTGGCATAATGACTTGTTATCCTAATGTGCTATGCAATTACTGCACTGTTCTCCTGAGATCATGTTAGCCCACCAAAACCCACTGAAGTTAGCAAGAATAATCAGGCAAAGTGCAAATAATAATAATACTAAGTCGTCTCTGTTTTTCAATTCACCAAGCTGCCTTTCGATGGCTAACAGCAACTGGTAGCAAAGAACATATATCAGTTAAATAAATCATTAGCCTTAAGCAAGAGATGTCAAGAGATTCTTCTAAATCACTTGGCATGATGGTTGGTGAGCAGTGAGGTAAAACTCCATGTCACAATTGCAGAGGATATGTTTGCACATCAGTGTGGTAAAGGGACTACAGGAGAGAAAAATCATGACTGAGTACATGTACCAATACAGTACCACCCTTCTGATGGACACAAGAAACAAACATACTATTTGGAGATGAATTGGGCAACGAAACAGTGACATTTTAAATGCTGAAATCCATGGTAAGAAACAATAGCTATATCACAAATGAGTATATACATATATACGACCAGGAAAATATCAAGTGTGTGTGTGTGTGTGTGTGTGTGTGTGTGTGTGCATGTGTGTGTGTAACCAAATGAAAGATTTCACAAAAATAATACTTAGGTTTATTAAGAGTGGTTTATTATGTTTTATTCTCTTTTTTCTTAATTGAAAAAATAAAGATAAATTTTGTTTTTTAATGTTTATTTATTTTTGAGACAGACAAAGAGCCTAAGTGGGGGAGGTGCACAGAGAGAGAGAGAGAGAGAGAGAGAGAGAGAGTCCAAAGCAGACTCCGTGGTACCTACGCATAGCCCAATGCAGGGTTTGAACTCTTTTACATGTGCCCCTAAAGATAAATTTTAAATTGATTTCATAAAGCCCCCAAGTTTTTAAAGAATTTTTAATGTTTATTTATTTTGAGAGAGAGAGACAGAGAGTGGGGAAAGGGGAGAGAGAGAGAGGGAGACAGAATTCGAAGCAGGCTCTAGGCTCTGAGCTGTCAGCACAGAGCCCGACAATGGGCACAAACTCACAAACCATGAGATCATGACCTGAGTCTCCATCTCTCTTTGCTGTCCCCAGCTTGCACTCTGTCATGCGCTCTCAAAAAATAAACATTGAAAAAAATTTTAATAAAAATTTTTAAATGGTTTATCAACAATAATTCTTATTACAAAGGTTTAAATAATTGATAATTATGTCTGGTTTCAATAACAGTTGCCAAAAATGAAACAACTCATTGCTAAGTATCTTGAGTCTCTGAATACTTTTAACAGATAATTTTAACTATATTTTAAAACTTATTTGAGGGGCGCCTGGATGGCTCAGTCGGTTAAGCCTCCAGCTTCGGCTCAGGTCAGATCTCACGTTCGTGGGTTCAAGCCCCGCGCCAGGCTCTGTGCTGACAGCTAGCCCAGAGCCTGGAGCCTGCTTCTGGTTCTGTGTCTCCCTCCCTCTCTGACCCTCCCCCTCTCATGCTCTGTCTCTGTCTGTATCAAAAATAAATAAAACATTAAAAAAAAAACTTGAGAGAGAGAGAGAGAGAGAGAGAGAGAGAGAGAGAGTGTGTGTGTGTGTGTGTGTGTGTGTGTGTGAGAGAGCAGGGGCAAGGGACAGAGAATCCCAAACAGGCTCCATGCTCAGAGCAGGGACAGACGCAGAGCTCAATCCCATGACTCCAGGATCAAGACCCGAGCGGAAATCAAGTCAGACGCTCAACCGACTGAGCCACCCAGATGCCCCAGTTTTAACCATTTTTAAACCATCAACCTCGGAAGGAGAAAGCAAAGGACATGATCATATATGTGTAGTACTTGCTACATTCAATTTGTGTGCTCTTTTTTAAATGACTTTTTAAAGTGTATTTATTTATTTAGAGAAAGAGCATGTGCATGTGCAAGCAGGGAGGGACAGAGAGAGAGGGAAAGAGAGAGAATCCCAAGCAGACTCCACGCTACCAGCACAGAGCCTGACAAGGGGCTCAAAACCAGGAAGCCATGAAACTATGACCTGAGCCGAAAACAAGAGTCGGAAGCTTGACCAACTGAGCCACCCAGGCCCCCTCACTTTGTTTACTCTTACTCTGCATTAATTAGTTTACTTAATCTTCACAACAATCTGGTCAGGGAAAAAGCATTATTGCCTCCTCTGTAAGTGAGGAAACAGGCTCACCACAGCTCATCTAATCTGCCCAAATCATTCATTTATCAAGTAGTAGACAGAACATGAGTCCAGCTTCTCTGATTCGAAGTCCAGGGCTCTTTTCTTAAATCACGCTCATACTAAGTGCTACCTGCTATGGTTTCTGATAATTTACAAATTGCTCTATTAGACCTGACATGTGACATAAATAGGACTGTGTTTGTGTGAATATCTGTACTTTCAGTTCATAAAGTCACCTGCTTAAATCCATGCCCGCAGAGTCAAGCAGAAAATGCCCCCAATGAGGAAATCTTACGCAGGTGGACATGCCCAACCACAGAGAACCACGGCCTCCCTGTCTGTGGCACAGAGGTCTGCAGGAAATGGGAACGTGGACACTGCAGGGAATGAAGCCGCTGGGATTCAAATCCTGGTGCAGCAAAGGACTAGGTATGTGGCTTTGGACAGGTCAGCTCTTCAGTGTGCAAAACGCAACAGCAATAATGGTTACGCAATAACGTAGTGCACACCACAGAGTGTGCACTTGATACATGTTGCTTATTAGACACAGCTCCTCTGCGGACATGTAGTTTTGTGGCATTACAAAATTATGACATAAAAATAGAAAACTGACTCACTTTACATCTGACTCTACTGTCTGTGAACCATCAGTTTAATTTCAGGTCATCAACTCCGTGGTACAGTCATGCTCTCAGAGACATGTTCTCTCGGGAATGCCACAAGCCACCACAGCAAGGAAGTTGTTGGTGGGGGAACATCACATATCAGGAACTCAGGAAAGAACTGCGTCAGGGAACGTTGTGAAAGCTGCATAAAATTTAAGCTAATTCAACCCAACAAACCATTCTAAACCTGAAAATGTGTGCACAGTATCAGACGGCTGAGGTTTCCAAAGCAAAATCAAAGAAACAATCCAAACACTCCTATTTCTGAGGACACAAAACAAAAAAACACAGGCCTGGATGTCATAGGCAATTATACCCACTCAACATGTGGATTGGATTTAGATAAAACCATAAAAAACTGCTGTCTGACTATTAACGGTCCTGACATTTGTATTCAGTGTCTGGGCTACGTAAACCTTCCCACGGTTCTCCAACTTAAGGGACTTTCAAAGATAAGAGAAAACAGCATTGAGATTGTCCTCTAAAGCCTAACAGGTATATAGACTGTCCCACACTTGAATAATAAATATATAACAATATGAAAAGCTAATGTGATCTTGTAAAAATTTAAAGAACATTTTAACATTATACTTAAGGACTCAAGATATCCCGGTCTGTTTTATCTTGTGAAGATATTGCAGAAACAAATGAGGTGATAACTTTGAAATGTATTAATTGTATATATTACACATAAAGATTAAAAGATTGAATACAAATAGAACTCTAGACTTGCGGATCTAAAAATCTGCTCCATTGCATCCAGACCATTAGAAACAAACAAGATTCTATTTCAAAATATGTAAGGAAAAATTGTATTACCTGCTTAAAAAAAATCCATCCTATTTCTAAAAATTCTCTTAGAATGCTTGCCATTAGACAGATATATATTCTTATCCCTAAGTGTGAGACACAGTGGTTTCATTCTTTATTAACAAAAGACATCGAGCATAACCTGAGCTGGGCACAAAAATACCCAATTAGTGATTAAATGATAGGAAATAAAATCAAGAAAGATATTGTGAGAGGAAATTTGATTGCTATGAGCTAATAAAGAAAGGTGAAAGGGCATGATCTAAAATGGCTTCTCCGAATTCCTTGTTTGTAGTCTCACTAGAGTATCCTGAATGTGAGTGACAGATGTTTACTATTTTAAACTTCTGACCCTTAGGATTGTGGTGCCTGTTTCCTTACGTGAAGAGAATAGACAATGGAAAAGCAAGGTAAGTGAGATTTTAAATAGCTACTTACATGTGCTAATTCTATCTCTTATAAGCCTAAAACACATGTCCTTCTCTTGTAGGTTCATTAATTTACAAATGCCGTTATCTTTATTTTTATGCAAATAATGTTGAAGGGCGTATGTTTGAGTGATTTTGTCATTGAATCATTTTGTTTTGTTTTTTGGTGATTTTTTAAAAAGTCCGTGATTTTTTTATCAACAGAAAAATCATCAGGTTACTAGTATCTCCTCTAAGGCATTTATAAACTATAAATGAAAATGTCAACGTCTTTCCATTTCAAAGACATGTGACTTTGTTATATAATGGATAAAGTTCAGAAAAGTGTAAAAGGACCTTAACTATTAAGATGTTGAAGAAATAAAAAGTCAGAGCTGCTGCTTTCATTTTATCATTAACAGAGAATATGGGTGAGGGAGTTGTGTTCCCAATATTAACATTTTCCTCTATTTCTTTTCTTTGAAGTTTTAAAATAAACCCTTAAAGATCGATAAAAGATACCAAGTTTTTTGGTAACAGTGTGTTCATTATTAACCTGATATTCAATAAAACACTCTCTGAAGCATAAAATAATTAAATTTGTTTTTAAATGGCAATTATGTCACCATTCTTGCGAAGAAACTATTATTATCAGGATATCTATTCAACAAATCCTTATGAGGGACCTACAATATTCAAAGAACTATGGTAAATCCTATGTTGGACATATATTAAATATGGAATGTGCCATAATTCAGATAAAGCTAGGATGTGCCCAGGCCTCGATTATTATAGATTCTGCCATAATACATTTTATAATCTGGTGTGCGTGGGCGAGGGGGGTGTGCACACAAAAACTACAGGCATCAAGAGGTAAATATATTTGGAAATGTTATCAAAGAAAAGCATAGGTAAGTGACATTTTAAGCTATCCAAAGATTTGTTCGTTTTGCTTTTCAGATTACTCTACACTTTTAAATCACTCCTTTCACGAAAATCCTCCCCTGGTTATTTAGGAGAGCAAGATCATCTCCCTAACACAAACATTCCCATTTGCTCCGCGCCCCGGAATCTGTGATTATCCTTCTCCCTGACGCCTAATGTAAATATTTGCAGAAGCCCCAGCTATGCGTCAGCCAAGCTGTCGATCCGATGACTCTCACGGGCACGCTTTTGATGGGAACACAACCAAGTAACAGGACCACTGGGCCCGCTGAGCTATCACGAGCCACTGAGCTGTCAGCACGCCACCTGCCTTCCGCAGGGTTGGGACTCTGTTTTCCTTGGGTCTTGTGCGGCTCGCCTAGCAGAACAAGCTCTCTGTCAACATCAGCTGCCAACAGAACACATTCCAATGGTTGGCTCTCATTTTGGGGGCCGACGTAGAGCTCTTAATTTTGCCTTTTAGGAATGTGTTTTCTGATGTCTACGTTGGATGCTAAGGATCTTTCTTCTAAACATCTTGACTGAGTCATGGTCATCTGCCTGAGTTAGGAATTCCTAAAGAGCAAAACTCCCCTGACATGACCTGAGATAATTCCCATGAGGAAAAATAAAAGCTGGGAACGCTGCTTTTATTCGTTTACTAATAAAGAATATGGAGGAGAGAATGTGTTCTCAATATTAATGCTTCCCTACTTTTCTTCTTCTTTCAACTGATAAAAACAAATCATTCGATATCAATAAGAATGCCGTCATTTTTTTTTAACTAGACACAATTTATTGTATTTGGTGAGCAAAGTACTTTTCAGTAGACCAAACTCCATGGTGTGGATATAGCAGATATATTCCTCAGTTCTTTACATTTCACTTGCTATTGTTGAATACAGTTTTGGCAGTAGTTACTTTTATTTTAAGTTTTATTTATTTATTTTCAAAGAGAGAGGAAGAGCATGAGCAAGGAAGGACAGAGAAAGGAGAGAGAGAGAGATAGTTCATTCCAAGCAGGCTCTGCAATGTCAGCACAGAACCTGAGGCAAGCTTGAACTCATGAACCATGAGATCATAACCTGAGTTGAAATCAAGAGTCAGGCACGTTATGACTGAGTCACCCAGTTGCCCGTTGGCCATAGATACTTTTGAGTAAAGTGATGTAAAGTGATGGCTATCAGTGAGGCTGACTTTGGCCCCCATATACTCAGAAATATCCCAGAGGAAATCAGGAAGGTTCAGTGGTCTCTGAGTCAAAAATCCCAGATTAGAGCCCAACCTCTAAAAATGCCACCATTTTAGGGTGCTTGGGTGGCTCATTTTAAGCATCTGACTTTGGCTCAGGTTGTGACCTCATGGTTCATGAGCTTGAGCCCTGCATAGGTATCTGTGCGGACAGTATGGAGCCTGCTTGGGATTCTCTCTCTCTTCCTCTCTCTCTGCCCCTCCACTGTTCGCTCTCTCTCTCAAAATAAATAAATGAACCTAAAAAATTAATGCCACCATTTTTAATAGCAATAATGACCATTTAACTTTAACAAAGAATTAGACCCAACACTGGACTCAAACAAAGTGTCCTCTAAATGATACAAAAAATGAGAAAACAGCAAGAAGAGGAAAGTCATCTAGAATTGAGGATTAAGGAGCTTAATTATATTTCTACATCAAAGCTGAATTTTACAAGGGAAAGACACAATGAAGTTTGTCTTTAGGCAAACATCATGACTGTCTTTTTAAAAATGAGATAATTTATGTGAGCCTGTGCTGTGTTTTTAAAATCGTATGTTACAAAAAGTGAAGAAATGATAGTTATTGTTAAATGGTAAAACTCAGCTTATTAAAGGTTGAGCAATTCCATGGTACAGCAGAGAACAGTGAAGTTTATTAAGCATAGATAATTTTAATTTTAAATACTAATTTTAAAACTTGATATGCCATGAGTAAACCATTCACAGGTAAGTTTCTTATCCTTGGAAAAAGACAAAAATCAAGTCAAGATCTTCCCATGAAAAAACAGAGAGAGAAGAAGCGCAGACTAAAGACTAAAACTTAAACCAAACCAATCAAATATTGAATAAAAAGAGAGAGTGATTTAATATAGCCACATGAAGACATTTCTTCTCCATGTGATACCTTATTACAATGGACACAAAGAAGTAATGGTTTAAACCCACAAATACAGAGACCAGGAACGCACCAAGAGCAAAGACAAAATTTCACCCCATTTCTGAAAGACAGCATGTGCAAAAGTGGTGCCCGGCAAAGTCCAGAGAAAGGCTGAGCAAGCACAGAAGGGGCTGTAGTCAAGGAGACGATGAACACACAGGATGCAGACAGGAGGGACGGGATGGCAGGGTGAGGGCCTCATTTACCAGGTCCACACACAAAATGTGGCAAGCCAGAACCGGAAAGGGTGAGCATTTTAGGTAAGTGACTAAGATAAGTGACTGGAAGAACTGAGCATATCAATGTAGCGGGAAGTGCAGCCCTGGGAGGGGGAAGTGGAGTGAAGTGTTCTTTAGCGGGGTCCATCAAAGGAGGAATCAGTAAATCAGGCCTAGAACAGCCATCCTGGAAGCAGCAGTCGAAGTATCTAAGAAAAGGATGTAAGGAAAGCATTAGTGATATGATGACACAACACAAAGATTCCCCAAACAGAAACTACAGTTTGTTGTGGGGATCAGAGTGAGCCGGAGCAGGAGGAAGGTTGCCCTTCGTGAGAAAAAGATCCTTTCTCTATTAAGTGGATGGGTTACTGAGAATAACAAAATGATAAAAACTGTTGATCCATGTACATTTTAAAAAGAAATAAAATCTGTTCCATAAATCTCCAGGTGTATCAGCAGTTAATGCCTGGACCAAATTGCCAATCAATAAATGTTCCTTGTTGTATGAGAATAAACAAGGATAGATCTATGGCAGCAGAATGGCCCTAATGTCACT
Source organism: Suricata suricatta (assembly GCF_006229205.1). Lineage (NCBI taxonomy): Eukaryota > Metazoa > Chordata > Mammalia > Carnivora > Herpestidae > Suricata > Suricata suricatta. The sequence continues at coordinate 17,697,369 of NC_043703.1, forward strand.
CATACCACTTATCCCAAGGCCACACCTGTGGTTCATCCATACAGACAGTGATTTTCGATCTTGCCAAAGTTCTTCAGAAAACTAACCCATATTTCCATTGTCATTCCTTCCTTCCTTCAGGCTTACATGTATTCTGTGATCCATTAACTCTGTATTTAGTAGCTGCCCTCTATATTGGATTCTAGGACACAAAAATGTGTATAACGCAAACTACTGCCTACAGTGATCTCCCTGGACAACGGCAAAATCATGCCTCTAAAGATAGTCATTACAATAAATATGTTAAACTGTAAAATACCATTATGTTCATGAACTGAGATGTCTGATTAGAAAAAGTTTAAAAACTTCCAGTTAGAGGAGCACCTGGGTGGCTCAGTCGGTTAAGTGTCTGACTCTTGATTTCCGCTCAGGTCACGATCTCACAGTTGGTGAGACTGAGCCTCACCTCGGGGTCTGTGCAGACAGTGACAAGTCTGCTCGGGATCTCTCTCTCTCCCTCTCTCTCTGCCCTTCCCCCACTGCGAGTGCACATATGCATGTTCACTCACTCATTCTCTCCCTCTCTAAGATAAATAAATAAACATTAAAAACAAAGTCTGGTTAAGAGATCAATCACCTTTCTCTAGAATTTGTCAAAGACACTCCAAAGTTTATGTGAGGTCACCTAAGTACCAAAATAATGGGGACAAACACCTGTATAAGGAACACAGAATTTCAAATAAACTTTTCTCAAATTTCCTCATTAGTACAACCATTCATTACAGGAAATGTGCTGAGAAGAAATGAATAGCTACTTAGAATACATTAACATATATTTATAGATCAAGCATCCAAAAACTAGTTTGCCACCAAAAAGAAGCATCAATAACATACTGTGTCAATAATACATATTACATATTTAGAATGAGGAGAGGTAATTACAAGTTCTATCATGCTGTATCAGATGCTTCTCATTTGATTATTTGAGGAAATATGAAGTGTTCTGAACATGTTGATAAAAAGTTGATTCTCCCTTTTAAATAATCTGTAAAAAAGCCTATCTAAAATAATGTGCCATTTACACATCACTCTTTCCCTTTTAAAGTCTTGATTTTTACATCAGAGAGAAATTATATCACTAATATGAGCTAGAATGTAGCTCCGAAGGGTAGGAGCTTTGTTTGTTTTGTTCAAATCTGTATCCTTAGCAACTAGAAAAGCACCTGACACATACTAGGAATATAAGTATATTGTCACCGAATGTCTGTAAGCAAAAGTTAAGAGAAAGTACATGAATGAATAAGTTGAAAAGCCAAAGGAGAATCACTAACTTACCTTTAAAATACTGCTCTGAGAAAGATTTTCTACCCTTCCAAAATTTTCACAACGGAAAAAATTATGTTAAACGACTCTGTATCTTTAGTCCGAGTTATCTGAAAAACCCGTTGTTATTTCAAGAATATTTGGAAGGGAATTAAAGGTTGGGCACTTCTGATAGGATTCATGCCCCTTAAAAAGAGGAATAAACAAGAGTCTCTCTCTCTCTCTCTCTCTCTCTCTCTCTCTCTCTCTCTCTCTCTCATTTAGCCATGTGAGGACACAGTGACAACATGGTCACCTGTAACCCAGGAAGAAGACCCTCACCAGCTATTGAATCTTCTGGCATGTTAATTTTGGGCTTCTCAGCCTCCAGAACTTTCAAGAACAAAGGCTTCCTGTTTAAGCCACTGTTGGCACTGGTCTGTGGTATGTTGAAGGTTGGAATTAATATGAAAAGATGGAGAAGGCTTAGGTGGAAAGTTCAGGAGGGAAGATCAGTTCAGTTTTGAGGATCTTAGGTATCTGCAGACACCGACCTGAAGATGTCAAGTAGGCAGCTGGATACACATGTGTGGGATTTGTAAAGGAAGACAGATAACAAAGCAAATATGTTCATCAACAGTATACCGATATCCTTGAAGGTGGAAGGCTGAATGCAGTCACCAAGACTGCAAAGAGAGGGAGTCACTGGTTTTCAACCAAAGGCAAGTTTGCCCCCCAGAGGACATTTGACAAGGTCTAGAGCCATGTCAAATGTCAAAGCTGCAGCTTAAGGTGCTGGTAGCATCTAGTAGACAGAAGCCAGGGACACTGCTAAAGATCCTAAAATGCACAGGACAACCTCACAAAATGAAAAATTATCTGGGCTAAATTATCAGTAGCATCATGGCTGACAAACCCTGGTGCAAACAGAGAAGAGAAAAGAACGGAGGCCTGAGCCGTCTGGTGCTTCAACACGAAGAGGGCAGAGAGAACCAACAACTAGGAGATGGTGACCGGGCCACCAGAGAGGCAGAATGACAACGAGGAGTAGCTGGTACCTGCAGAGCCCCAGGCAGAAGGGTGCCAAGCAGCAGAGAGAAATGAAATGTGTCAAGTGCTGATAGGTCAGTCAGGGCAACGCCTGAGGAATGACCGTTGAATTTGGCTACAAGGAGGTTACTGGTGACATTAAAGAAAGCAGTTTGGTAGTGGCAGACGGTAGAAGCTGCTTCTCAATGGTCCCCAAAATTTGACTCTTCTTCCAATCTGGTTATTGCTAATCAGTCGATATAACTTAAACTAAAACTCACATATGGTTTGGGCCACAATATGGTTAATTGGCTATCCTCTGACCTCCTTAGCCAAATAATCTATTATGTTACGACTGTTGTTATTATCCAAATGTTATTATTTTTTTAATCTTATTTTTTTACATTTTGTTATTTTTGAGAGACAGAGAGTGAACAGGGGAGGAACAGAGAGAAAAAGAGACACAGAATCTGAAGCAGGCTCCAGGCTCTGAATTAACAGTGTGCACAAAGCCCGACACGGGGCTCAAACCCATGAACTGTGAGATCAAGACCCGAGCTGAAGTGGGACGCTCAACTAACTGAGCCACCTAGGTGCCCCCAAATATTATTATTTACATATAACATATTATATAGAACATGTGTATGCATTATATGTCATTTAGTAAACCAGCTTATTTTAGGTAATAAATTATTATCCAAATAAGTTGGGAAATGTTTAGTAACCAGCTCTGTAAGACTATGGAGGGGGGTCTTGGATTGTGACACATACTAATCACAGAGGTGTAACAACCCTTTTTGTGGGAATTTTTAGCTAACAATATAAACTAGCTCTCGAAATTTAGGAACATTTAACAACCAGCTCTTTCCAAGAGCTGGCTCCTACATTTTATAGCTCTTTTACTTTGGAACCTGAATTCTTCCTCCTCTGTTCTATATCAGATCACATTCTATCCAGTCCATGGCTCACTCTCTCCATTCTACGGTAATAGGTAATCTTCAGAAAGCTCTGAGTTATCCTCTCTGCAATTCCTCAGTGAGTTTCTGTTCTACTCAGCTAACATAACTTCCAACATATTTCTGATGTACTTAATTCACCCTTCTAAATAGCTACATCTAGCAGCACCTGGGTGGTTCAGTTGGTGAAGTACCCGACTCTTAATCTTGGCTCAGATCATGATCTTGTGGTTGGAGACTTCACATCCCAGTGTTGGGCTCTGTGCTGACAGCCCAGAGCCTGCTTGGAAGGCCCTCTCTCCCTCTCTCTCTGCCCCTACCCCACTCATGCTCGCTCTCTCTTTCTCTCCCAAAATAAATAAATAAACTTAAAAAACTTTTAATAAATAAATGATTACATCTACTGCACATGCCATAAATGCTAGATATGTTGGTTTGCCAGCACTGCATTAAGCTCTGTCTTTTGTTTTGAAAAGGTACCTGCTAAAAATGACTGTTGCATCTGTGGAGGAAATGATGACACTGAAAAAAATGTTAGTTTTCCTCTGTTTCTTAAATTACTCCGTTCTACTGCCTATCTGCCTTCCACTATAAAATACAGCATGTTGAACCAGACCAGCTAAAGCTAACACCTGTCTATTAACTGTTTAATGATTATGTGCTTATTTCTTTTTGAGAGATAAACATACAATGCATTCCAACCCAGAGTTTTTAAAGCAATATAGTTTTTTCCAATTTTTCTAAATTTGACTCCTGCTCTTTTAAGTGAAAGTCTCCTAACTATAATGCAGGAAAATGTAGAATAATTATAAAATTATTGGAAAGCTTCTTAGAAGCAACAATTCAGAAAATCTAGATACATTAAAATCTGCCTTTAGCTTTGGTCCTATGGTGCAAAGTGTGCTAAATTAATTACAATGGTTGCTAAATAAATTTCACTGCTTTGCTCCAACTAATAATTTACTAGACACATGACCAAGACACTGATTAATATTCCTGGTACACCAATATTCCTCACTGTTTTAATGATATTGCTGCTTAATTAATCTTGGCATAAGTGCATTCTACTAATAAATAGTGACAGGATAATTAGACAGATAAAAATACATTTTAAAAATAACAATCAAAAGCATCTCCTGCCCATAGACATTTCCCCAAAGAAGAACACACAGATGGGCAACAGAAACGTGAAAAGATGGTCAACATCACTAACCAGGGAATGCAAATCAAAACCATAGTGAGATAGCACCTCACACTGGTTAGAAGGAGTAATATCAAAAAGACAAGAAATACCAGGCGGAGATGTGGAGAGAAGGGAACCCTTATGCACTGTTGGTGGGAAGGTAAATTAGAGCAACCACAATAGAAAACAGTATGAGGTTCCTCCTAAAACTAAAAATTGAAATACCATATAATCCAGTAATTCTACTACTGGGCATTTACTCAAGGAATAGAAAAGCATCAATTTAAAAAAGACATATGCACCCCATGTTTACTGCAGCATTATTTAAGATCGTTAAAATATGGGGCTCCTGGGTGGCTCAGTTGGTGAACCATCCAACCTCAATACAAGTCATGATCTTACAGTCTGTGAGTTCAAGCCCCGCGTCGGGCTCTGTGCTGACAGCTCAGTCTGAAGCCTGCTTCAGATTCTGTGTCTCCCTCTCTCTCTCTGCCCCCCCCAACTCGTGCTCACTCGCTCTCTCTCTCTCTCTCTCTCTCTAAAATAAATAAGCATTTTAAAAATTCTTTTAAAATAGACAAAATATGGAAGCAACTGAAGAGTCAATCAACAGATGAATGGATAAAGAAAATAAGACACACACACATACACACACACACACACACAATATAACAATGTAATATTTCTCAGCCATAAAAAAGAATGAAATCTTGCTGTTGTGACAACATGGATGGACCTTGAGGATATTACACTAAATGAAGTAAGTCACATTGAAAAGAAAAAATACTACATGATTTTACTTAAATGTGGAATCTATTTAGAAAAAAATAGAAATGGGGTACCCGGGTGGCTCAGTCAGTTGAGCATCTGACTTGGACTAAGGTCATGATCTCACAATCCATGAGTCTGAGCCGCGCATTGGGCTCTGTGCTGACAGCTTAGAGCCTGGAGTCTGCCTCATATTCTGTGTTTCCTTCTCTCTCAGCCTCTCCCCTGCTCTCACATTGTTTCTCTTTGTCTCAAAGATAAATAAACATTTAAAAAACCTTTTAATTAAAAAAAAACAGAAAAAGACCCATAAATACAGAGCGCTGTTGATTGCCAGAGGGGAGAGGGGTGGGGAGTTGAGCAAAATGGGTACAGAGGAGTGGGAGGTACAGGCTTCCACTTACAGTATGAATAAGTCACAGTGATAGAAGGCACCGAGGGTATACGGTATTCTAACAGTGTACAGTAACAGACAGTAGTTACACTTGTGTTAAATACACTATACCTTACAGAGTTGTTCAGTCTTTATGTGTACTCTTGAAACTAATGAAACATTGTGTATCTACTATATTTCCATTTAAAAAAATAAAAAATAAAGGCAAAAAGTCATCTCTCCCCAACGTTTATACAATACAGACAATCGGATGGCTCCACTGTGATATTCAGATGCCTTTTACTGTACAAGTCCAGGTGGTTTTGTAGCACTGGAGACTCCTTGTCTGACACTCCTTCACCTTTTTTTCATGGTATATTTTACTCTGAGTTTCAACATCACCAAAATATGCTCTCCCTACTGAGGAACATTATATTATAGTTAAAAAATAACTCAGTGGAACACTATATTGAAATGAAATATTCACACAATTTGAAAGTATTATTCCAAAGATTACTGTCTAGTAATGAAGAAAAAAGTATCATTAAAATGCAAAGGCCTAAAAGACACCAAACCTGCTTGTGTGCATCCTGAATATCACGCCTCAGTAATGTGAAAATTGCCGTGACAGCGCTGGTGTGACACAGGGAGTAACATGCAGAGATCATCCAGGCAGAATACTTGCCGGGAATCTTCAACCTGAATCTAGTCATGAGGAAATGCCTACACAATCTCTCTTGGAGGATATTCTGTAAGAACAATTACACACAATTTAAAAATGTCCTCATTAACTAAAAAAGTTGACACATAAGAAAATGTTCTCTATAAAAGAAGACAATGAACAGACTATAACCAAATGGAATGCATTAATAATGATAGATATTTTTTTGAAAAAACAATATATAGGACCATTATGGCAAATGGGAAAAACTGGTATATGAACTATATATCAGATATTATTATAAACATTATGTTTATTATATAATATTCTGGTTGTTAGATTTGTCTTCTTGTTCATAGGTGATACAAGTTTTTGGGTAATAAAATGTTTGGGATAAAGTATTGAAAATGAGCAACTTGCTTTAAAATGTTTCTGAAGACTAAGAGAATACATGCAAATGTGTTTGTATGCATATAATCTATTTATTTGTAAGTGTATATATATGTATATACATTAATACATAAGTATATGAGTGTATAAAAAGTATATGTATGGATTATATACACACATGATATGAGAGAAAATATGTGTATTATATTTATTATATATATAGTGTATATAAAGAGAAAAAGAGGGCAAATACAAATGTAGCAAAATGATAGAGGTGGTCAATCCAGACAAAGGAGATTTAATATTCATTGTACTACTGTAAGTTTGAAATTTTTAATAATTTTAGAGTTTATTTTTGAGAAAGAGAAAGGAAGGGACAGAATCCAAAACAGGCTCCAGGGCTCAAACCTACCAATTATACGACCATGACCTGAGCCGAAGTGGGACACTTAGCCGACTGAGCCACCCAGACACCCATTTAAGTTTGAAATTTCTAAAAAAAAAAAAAAAGTAGGAAAACAATTATATCATTGCTACTTAGATTGATAGATTTTTGAAGTTTAAATGAGTCGTTGTAAATGGGATAACTTTTCTCTGCCTAAGCCACCCCATTTTCCAAACTACACTTGTTAAAAGAGTCAAAATAAAATTGTCTACCCAAAGACACACAACTTTCCACTCAGATGAAGATTTTTTGTCCACTAATTATTTTGATATCCAACTTTCAATCTTCAAACTAAACAAACAACAAAAAACTCTCAAGTAAAATGTCCCCAGAGTCTAAACAGATGAATACTGTATTTGTCAGCTACTAGGAGTGACCACTGTATTCCCTCACATTTAGTGACTTAAATAAATCCCACTTTATTTTATGGCAGGAAATGTTCTTCACCTCTGTTCAGAGAGTTTCCATGATATCTCTGGAAGCTATTGCTTTAAAGTACTTCCTATAAATTATATCCACCCCACAGACTACAACTTGTCCATCTGTGAAGAAATGATTGCAGTCTATTATCTTAAATTCTTTATTCACAGTGCTTCTAGTGCTTCTTCCAATTGGTGAGACATCAGATTTAAGGAAAATATAAGAAATCTATCCTTTGATTTGACTGCATTAGTCATTAAGTAGGGATTTGCTACTTATTGACTTTGACAGGAATTTTAACACAGATACTTTATTTCTGGTTATTTTCTGAAGCAAGAAATGTTGGTTATAAATTTTCAGGGAAAAAGTTATTTCTTTTCTTACTGAAACTCAGTTGTTTTTGACAACACCTAAACGTCTAGATAGAATTTTTATCTTTGGGGGATTCAGCGAAGCCCATGGCTAGCGCTGATAAATTAGATACATCAAATTAACATAAACCTTTTACTTTTGAATGATAAGGGGCAGTATGATTAGAAAGTAGAGGGTTTTTCTTCTTTCTCTGTTACAAAATAGAAGTGTATGAATGCCACCACTGGATGGCAACCAAAGATACAGAAATACCAGGAATGCTCCAGAAACACAGCCTAAAGATCCTTAGCCCTTCAAATGGAATACAGGATCTTACTAAAAAAAATACACTCAGCAAGAAAATATATACTTATAACAAATTTGATGGCTGTATAAGCTAAAACATGTTCTTTCAATAAATCATATTTTAATATAGTTTGAAAAAAAATTTTATAGTTATTGATGATCTCATTCATATTTATCTGGACTATCTCAGAGTCTAATAAGTTTTTGAAGGTTTGGCTTCCAAGGTGCTCTTTAGATGGCACCTGCATTGGTGGGAAAGAGAAATGAAGAGCAGTGAGCAGGTATTGTTTACAGCAGAATATTCAATGTGAGGTTGTCAAGCTGAGAAATTACAGGCTTAGCAAATAGGCAGAACTGGTTTTAACCTACAGTCCTGAAAACATAATAACTATGTGATCTGGAGTGGATTCTTCTTCCTATCTCTGCTTCTTCATATATAAAATGAGGAAATATACTTATTTCATAGGGTTGGGAAAAAGGGAAAAATGAACTAGTTTAGGCAAAGGTGTCGATTATTGGGCCTGGTACACAGCAGACACAAAACACATGATAGCAATTACTTATTCATTGATAAAAAAAGGAATGAGGTTGGTTTATATTTAACTCTATCACAAGCAAACTGATCCATATAATACTTTTCACTTATTCTACCTGTGTCACACTATCCTAAAGAATTCCTTAAAATAAAAAGTTAGACTTGGGATGCCTGGGTGGCTCAGTCAGTTAAGCATCCGACTTGACGCAGGTCATGATATCATAGTTTGCGGGTTCAAGTCCGACATCGGGCTCTGTGCTGACAGTTCGGAACCTGGAGCCTGCTCCTTTGGCTTCTGTGACTCCCTCTCCCTCTGTCCCTACCCCACTCTCACTCTGTCTCTGTCTCTCTCAAACATAAATAAACATGAAATTTTTTTTAAGTTAGGCTTGTGTCATGAGTATGAAACTAAATCAGTGCTCTGTCTTTCCTATAGAATAGCAACTGCATCAAAACATCCTCCGTATCGCATACGCAGGGTCTTAGGTATAGCACGTTGCTCTGGTCACCTCTTTAGGTATAATTCCTTTAAGCTGGAGGGTAGTGTTGGACAAGCAAACCCGGCTTCAAGGTGACAGCGGCCAGGCTGCTGTGACAAGCATACTTTCTTACAAGAGCCAGTAGCCAATCCGCCTGAATGACAACCACAGTCATGCCAACAAATGACTATGGAAATAGGACCACCATTCTACCTTCATTAAATCCATGTGCAGGAGCCACAATTACAGGCCATAGCAAAACAACTGGAAGAAGAAAAATAAAAGGTTTTACAGATTCAAATATTAGATGAATTCCTCTCCCCCATAAAGTAAAGCCGTACTTTACTTTCTTTCTATACCCTTCACTTTCAATTTTTTTTTAAGTAATTCTTGCTCTTCAAACGGGGCTCATAGAAGATTATAAGTGTAAAATGGGGAAAGCACTGTATGTTGACCAAGAATAAGAAGGCTTGTATGTTTCTTTCACCCCCAAAAAAATTTGATTTCTCTAATATTTATTCTATTTGTGGCATTGACCTGGGGAGAACAGCAATGTTTAACTATAGACTTATTAAAATAGATGAAATTAAACAATGAAGTTGTATGTAATTGATCAAGTAAAAATTTCACTAGAAAAAAAATACATTAATTTGATCTATTTACTCTTGCTCAGCTACCGAGCTAAATTTTACTACAAATACCCCTAAACCGTAATTTTGATATTTTAGCAAATCTCTACAACATGCACTGACTTCAGGCCCTCATACTAGTATTGGGTAAACAATGATGTAAACTACAGAGTTTCTGAAACAAGAAGCTTAAGAAAGAACAGAGGTAAGGAAAATGTAAAAAAAACCCACAAATTTCAAAATATAATGAAAAGTACAAAAATAGAAGAATGTATAAGGTACAGAATACAAGAAAGAAGAAAGATCTAGAAAAGATTCCCTGAGGAATCCCCATGTAAGGCAGGTGCTGAAGGAGAAATGGGATATTTTGAAGACAGACAAAGGGGTAAGGGGCATGTCTGACAGAGGGAGAGTGCATTCAACATCATGGGGCATGAAACCAAATGGCGTATAGGGGAAGTCATAATTAGTTATGTAGTGATCAAGTATAAAGTTTGTGTGGTAGATGAAAAGAGCAGGAAGTGAGGTTTGAGATAAATATAAGTAGACACTAGATCCTAGATCTTGGAGGGTCATTTGGTTTATATACGTCATGAAACTGGCCACTCAGCTGAATCTTTAGTAATGTAAACACTATCTGTATTCCTGGAGATTTTGCTGTGTTTTGCCCTGTAAGACATGAAAAAATCAGAAATACTAATTTGGTCACCAGTGAGGTTTTTCATAGCCAAGGCACATTTTGTTTTTTAATAATCCTGAAAATCTTCCAAGAACATCTTGTTGGCGACAATGATGGAGAGAGGTGGGTATCTGAGACTGTATTTCAGCTGTCCTCACAATGCAAAGAGCACTTGGGGCATCTTTAGGAGGTGAGTTTCCTGAAGTTCTATTGCCGGCAGGGCTATTTATCAGACTTTCTGAGGAGCTCCAAAAAGACAGTCTACTGTGGTGTAAATACAGGTAGGGTCCCTGAACTCCTAATAACTGAACATGCAACACTGTAGGACATTACTGTGAAAAGGAAGTCACCCGACCAAACTTTGAAGCTCTCTTGAAGCAAAGGGAATTTTAGGAAGTGCTTTTAGGTAAGTGATAACAGAATGAGGATGTTGAGGAAAACAAAAGAAGTGTAAAGTGTAATTCCATGGACAGAGTAACCAGCTCACAGAATTTTCAGGTTTCTAGCTAAGATCTAAATGTACTCAAATTCCAGATGCATCAAGATAATTTCTTATTAAATATAAAATAAAGTTTGTACAGAGCCTGAAATTTAAGAAATACACCAACAACTTTACAAAGCCATCATAGAACAGAATTGTCTCTATACTTTTAAGTAATTAGTTAACAAAATTAGTTCTGGGCTTGGCTGTTGATATTTTATGACATTGTCATTTCCACATAATATGGATTCATGTTTCTATGTGACTTCATATTAAATAGCTCTACTCTACCCATACACAAAGATGAAAGCATTCTTTATATTTTGCTTCAGATCATAACATTCCCAAAACATCATAGTATAACTAAGAACAGAAGCAGCAAACTTCTTTTTCACAATGGACACTAGTTCAAAGAAGAGAGAGAAATCAACAAAGGGTACATGAAGAAAAAAAAAATACAAGCAACCATTTTGTTGTAGATAACATACTCTCAGTAAATGATAATTAAGAACAGGGAGCTTACCTCTTAAATGAAAATGACAAAACATACAAGTGTCTTGATTCAGTATTATCCAGTAAAAAGACAGTGCTGGTGGAGGAGGAAGAAAGGAAATCCCCCAAAAATGAGAAAGTAAAAGATTTGTTTAGAGAAAAATAAATTATGCACAGTCCTCAGGGTTAAAGGTTAGCAGGAAGGTCTTTAAAAGCAATTTTATTGGGCAGTTACACATTATAATGTCAAAGTAGGTGTGTGTTGGCAGGAACTAAAAAGAGCTTTGAAGGATTATTGAGAGAGATTTAATTATTTTCTGATGGTTGCATGAGGGGTATTTTTAACACTGCACTGCAATTTGACCAGTAAGCTAGACTTCAACACGGTCTTATTACTCACTGTTTTATTACTCACAAGCACTGGAAAAATATTCACAATTTAAGTGTAGACATCTACTGTGCTGTTTCTTGAATGAAAAAAGACACCAGTTATTCTTACATCTCATTCAGTTGCTCATCACTGACACATGCAACTTATTAGGGACTGGCAGGAGAGCATGACAGTGTAAATAATATGAATAACAGTGGAAAGAAAATTGGCACCACTTCCAGTTTTAGCTCTGCTTACTGCTGATAGGATCTTGCATCTCTGACTTAATGTCTCCAATTCTTACTTGCTCCTACTGAAAACAGAGATCATAATAACATCTCCTTAATAGGTATTAATAGGAGATCATACAAAGTCCTTAGATACAGCCTGGGTTCGAGTAAGTAGCAATGTTCTCTAAAATTGATGTGTAAACAGTCTCCTCAGATCTTACGAGGCTGTACAAACAAACAAGGTCACCTAAACTCAGTCTCCGCCCTAATGACTGGTGCCTGCAGAAAGGCAGATCGGAGCTTCCTAAACAGCTCTTGAAATCAGATGTTTCTGAGAATCCCCAAAAGGCGTCCCAGAAGACTGTCCCTGTCACAGCGCAACAAGGCCACTGTACCACCAACACTGCTGCAGCCAGCACCACGGTCCCTGCCGGGAAACAGAATCCAGCTTCCTCGGGCCACCATTCATCTTTTAGGTGTCATCACGGATATATGAATGCTCAGTCCAAAATCTGTCAGGTGGGCTGAGGCGTTGTGTGGAAGTGTCCCTCACTCCCATATTTCCATACACATGGGGAATAAGCTGGGAAATAAATTCGAGGGGCAGACACCAGGGTGTCCCTGAAATTGAACCACTTCTCTATCCACAGGGCTCATTGTACATGCTCCTTCTTGGATCTGGATGGTTCTTCCTGTAAGTAGAGTCCCAGCCACCCCTTCTCCCAGTTTCACTTTGCCAGACATACCTGAACCTCACTTAGATGAAACCCGGGACCCTCACTCATGGAACAGTCTAGCGAATGAGGTCAACATCTAAGCAAGTGATTAATGAATGTCCCACGAAAATGCTATCACAGCAGCATATAGGAAGCATAAGGAACCCTAGAGAAGAAAATGGCTGGTTGATCAGGCCCTATAAAAACATAACATGTCCTCTTTATTTTGGAGGATATGGAAAATTTCAAGAATGAAAGGCTTGCTCCAAACCACACTGATGTGAAAGAGTTGATTTGATATGCCTGGATTGGAGAAGTGGTGGAGAGAGTAGAAAGAGGTAAGTCTAGAGGCACAGAGAAAATTCACAACTCTGAAAGGGTTTACAGGCAAGGAATTGTATTGTTGATTTATGGATTCATGAGGGAGGTGGCAGGTGGGTGGATTAGGAGCCTATTACATAAATCTGGTTGGGGGATGGGGCCCGAGTGCAACAGGAATGCTGGTAGAATGGAGATAACAGTCCAAGAATTATAGGAGGAACACAACTGCATGTCAAACTCCCACTCAGCACTATATTTCTGTACATATTTCCTGATCAGCGTATTTGTGGAAAGTCACACATTAGGACAATTTAAAGTCCAAATAAAGATAAATGTAATATTACTTACAACTCAAATGCAACAGAAATGTTCAGTTTAAGAAAATAACCCTTAATTTAGTGCCATGTATGGCAGTACAGTAAGATGTAAAGGCAGAAGTAATTTTTCCATATTTTATAAAGATTTTTTAATTTGTTTCACTGGAACTATAATATGCACCCATGCTTAGTGATATACACAGCAATGAAGCCCAAAGCGTTTCAAGAATCACCTTCATAGGTTACTGCCAGGTTATGGAATGCATCAGAATAAACAGGCTTAAAACTTGGGTTACATGGTTCCTTTGAAATCTGGGAGAGAATTCTGAAGCTACAAATGTTAGCGGTCTCATGAAATAGCTTGGTAGCATGTAGACTTCTCTCTTCTGGCCTTTGTTTTACCGAGCAAGAGAGATGAATGTTTTGGTGTAAAATTTTGCTTTTGGACAATTTTGTCAAAGAGTAAACTTTGGAAACTAATATTCAAAATACTTTTGAGAATTCTTACTTTCAGAAATTTTATTTTACGAACCATGTAAAAGTTCTGACCTAGTTGTGTGAGCATGAAAAATAAAAGATGAAATAAAAAAATAAATAAAACTTGGGTTACAATAAGATCTATGATAGAAACATTATACTAAATGCCTGGTTTCCACCTGATAAACTACTGAGGCTACATCAACAGAAAAAGCTTTTGCAAAGGAAGCCATCAACAAAACAAAAAGACAGCTTACTGAGCAGGAGAAGGTATTTGCAAATGACATATCCGACAAGAGGCTGATATCCAAAATATATAAAGAACTCATACAACTCAACATCAAAAAGCCCCACAAATAATCTGATTTTAAAATGGGCAGAGGACCTGAATAAACAGTTTTCCAAAGAAGACATACTGATGGCCAAAGACACATGAAAAGACACTCAACATCATTAATCATTGGGGAAATACAAATCAAAACCACAAGGATATCACCTCAGAATGTCAGGCTGGCTAAAAGGATGACAAGAAACAAGTGTTGGTGACGATGTGGAGAGCAAGGAACCCTTGTGCACGGTTGGTGGGAACAGAAATTGGTATAGCTACGGTGGGAAATTGTATATAGGGTCCTCCAAGGTTGAAAAACAGAAATACTACATGATCCAAAAACTGCACTATTGGATATGTACCTAGGGAAACAACAACACTGACTCAAGAAGATACATGCTCCTTTATGTTTATTGCACCATTATTCATGAGAGCCAATACACAGAAATAACCTACAAGTGTCCATCAATAGATGAATGGATAAGGAAAATGTGAGAGATATATATATGTGCAAGGGAATATTACAAAGCCATAAAAAAGGATGAAATCGTGCCATTTAAGATGATATGGATGGACCTAGAGGGTATTATGCTAAGTGAAATAATTCTGACTGAGAAAGACAAATACCATATGATTCCACTCATACATGGAATCTAAATTTTAAAAAAGAATAAACAAATAGCAGAATCAAAATTATGAATACAGGGAACAAAATTATGTTGAGAGGTTGGGCAAAATGAGGGAAGGTGAGAGGGAGATAAAGCCTCCAGTTATGGAATGATTAAGTCCGGGAATACAAAGCAGCGCACGAGGAATAGTCAATGATACTGTAATGGTGATGTAATAGGGTCCGATGGTAGCTATACTTGTAGTGAACATAGGATAATGTATGAACTAGTCAAATCCCTCAGTTAGACACCTGAAACTAATGCAACATTGGTGGCATCTATATTCAATGTAAAACAAAAGAATTGGCAATTAAAAAAGTTATGCTTTATAGACTTATAGTATGTTCTTTATACTGCATTTCAAAGAACTTCCTTTGAAAAGGAGAATAAGAAGAATTTCTGCAGGTTGGCAACACCACCTACTGTCTGCTTGCTACTTCCTGATAACTGTGGGCGGTGACCCGGGGTTGAACACAGAGGAGCAGTTTAAGAGTAATACCACAATAGCAGCCCTTTTCCCCTGCAGTATATGCAAAGGAATTAATCTTAGAATGCTATTTTTAAATATCTCAAATAAATAAATTATTTCAAGTATCACATATTTTATGTAGATTAAAATAGAGGTGATAATCTGAATTTTTCACAGTTTTTGGCATTAAATAGATGTAGTTTGGCTTCCAAAGATGTTTAACTCTTCAGCCTCATCTCATCACCAACCCTTCCTGCCCTATCCTTTCCACCTTCTAACTCAGTCCCGTATTCATCACCCTTCTCTTTACCCAGAGCCCGTTTCCCCCCGAGCCTTCATAGCCCAGTCTTCCCTGCATGAAATTCTCTTCTCTTTTCATCGGGCTGGCTCCTACTTACCCTGCAGGTCTCTGTGAAAGCCAGTCAGGTTCCTCAGGAGCAGATTCTTGTTGAAGAGATCTATTGGAGAAGGTGCTGTCAGGTAGAGGGGGGTGAGGGGTGCAGGACGGAGCCAAGATAAAAGCTATGCAAGAACCGAGGTCCGTGGGGGGTTAACTTCCACTGAACCCACCAGGAAGCAGTGACGCCCAAATTGCAGCAGAAAGTTGATTCCACCTGAAGGCAATGATGCCGCTCGGTGGACCTCGGTCATCCCCTCATGACTGGGGCCTGGGGAAGCACGTCTGAGAGCAGCACACGCACTCTGGGCCAGGTGGCAATCCTTGGAGAAGATGCCAGCTGGGCGTTGTTGGCCAACACTTCCAGAAGGAGGGAAATGAGTGTGCGGCAGGTCAAGAGGAGGGTGGGGTACTGAGGAACCAGCAGAATCATCTAGATCCCTTTCTGCCTGACTTCTGGGAGCTTGGTCAGTACACTCCCATAGCACCCTGCGTGTCACTGTCCCAGCACTCACGAGTGCTTCCACAGGTCCTGCAGTTCCCAAGAAGGCAGGAATCACTTTTGTGCGTTTTTAACGGGCACATGGTGCACACGACATTAATATTCAATAGAGCCTCACACACGGTAGGCACCGTGTAAACATTTGTCAGATACAATTCAGTAGAGAGAAAGCTAAAATCCCGTAACAGAAATTCTTAAATAGGGAACTTCTTTTGAAGCAGCTTACACTGCTCATGATGTCAAGTTACTTACGCTCATTTGTATGCAGTTAGAAATCATCTGCCTCATCAAGATAGACAAGAGACAGAAAGATTCTTGACTTCCACATCCTCTGAGAACCCTCTGGACATTATGGGATTTCTCTCCATAGTGTACCACCCATAAGCTGCTCTTTAGTTTCTTTTGAATTAAAACTAAACAGTTTGTTTATTGGTGAAATCTTTATGAAGCTGAAACAGTTTGTCATCTGGGCTATTATGAAACTTTTAGAGAGGACAGCAATGCATTTGCAAGTAAAATGAACAGGAAACTGCTAATTAGGCATCCCAAAACAACCCTGTGTCTTCCCAGGAATGGCATTAAAATTTTTTTCAAGATAAGCAAATAATAAAAATAATAATAACATTTGTTGGTGAATAGTTCCCAAAAGACACACATTAAAAAGCAAGATAAATTATGTCGATATACGCACTAATGGGTCAGGTTTGTGTATGCCTCTTGAGGTTTGCAATGTTGATTTGGCTAGAGTCCCAAAGAGAAGCTGACTTGCATCTTGCATGAATAAATTTCTAATTAGCTGTCCAGGTCTGAAGCTTTTACAATCTAGAGATTGTTTAATCTGAGGGTCTAGGCCAGGGATGGAGCTTCTGGCTGGAGAATATTTAAAAATTGTAGACGCAGATGATATTGAAAATATCATGTTCCAAACAGAAATCTTCATCCAAAATACATACACTAAAAATTATATATTAATATTCCACCTTGTGTAGAGATGATCTGCTTCATTCCTAACATTTCTTTTAAATTAAATAATACTATCATAAATAACATGTGAGTTTCCCTTTCAGACATTTTTTTCCTCGAGATATTATACTAAGGACAAGTATGATTGATACCAACCTTATATTTGTTTGCATTGACTCAGCAGTCTATATTATGGTCAGTATTTAGAAACCCCAAAATACCCATTATTATGCAAAACTCTGTATACTGTATTTTGTATATTTGCATGAAAGAGAAGTGATTTTCAAACACCTTTCCTCAAGAGCACTGCGACAGATCCAAATGTGGCTTAAATAATTAATTTCCATCAGTGATACTAAATATCTAAGAAGGATTCGATCAATGCTTTTCTTCCAGAATATGCAATACTTAAAATTCTGGCTGTGTAAAGTCTTTGCGATCTGATATGCAAAATTCATTATGTAGAAAGCACACTGCAAAGCAAAATGGAATTGTATCAGATACCAAGTCTGCTCTAAAATCTTTATGCAAACAAGAATGACATCACTTCTACAATAAGATTTATCACTTTCTGATATCTAAACTTCCTTAGGAGGGAAACAGGTTCTTTCCTATGTTAAATGTCTAAAATCATAGGACAAAATGATTATTTTTAAAAAATTTTGTGATGCCCTAACATAATAAAGGTCTGAGGTGGAGGGCAAAACTTGGAGAGTTAAATGCACTAAATGTTCGGAACATTAAAAAATATATATATACATATATATATATATATATATACACACATATATACATACACACACACACACACATACACACACACAATATAAGTTTGTCCAGGGGTTCCTTCAGGGAGTATCACATTGTATTTCATTTCTTTTTAAGTTTATTTAATTATTTTGAGAGAGAGCGTGCAAGCACAGGGGAAGGGCAGAGAGAGAGAGGGAGACAAAGAATCCAAAGCAAGCTCCACACCATCAGCGCAGAGCATGATGTGAGATCATGACCTAAGCCAAAACCGAGTCCGATGCTTAACCTACGGAGCCACCCAGGCACCCCTGCATTTCCTTTGAACTATGTTTTCCTATGTCTTCTTCAAGGTGAGGTCTCTATGTAATATAATTAGTATCTCTTAAAAAAAAAAATCTTCCTAATGAGTTGCAGAACACAAAAGAAAAGAAGTTAATTAGATGAAATTTAAAAAAAAACACTTTTTCTAGGAAAAAGTAAAGTGCTTAGATAAAAATAATAAGGCAAACCAATATGTAAATTTCAGACAATAAAAGCAAATATATAATCAGTTATGTATTGGAAAATAGCATTCCTGAATATATAGTTTTGTATAAAGAAAAGATAAAAATGTAAAATTCTATCCAATTACCAAATGTCATCACATGCCTTTTCTGTATCTGGGATTAACTTAATTTTTTATCATTTCACTTACAGGCTCCCTATATATGAATTTCCAGTGTGAAGATTATGCTACATCTCTCTTACATTTTACTTTAAAATATCATAAGCCGTACGCTTGATAAATTTATTTGCTCTGGTTTGGTATTGCAGGAACTGTAATAAAATAACCAAACAGGCAAGAAAAGCCCTGATTGGAAAGAACCAAACACAATGTTCTCTCCTTATCTCTATGCAACCTATCTTACTCCAACAGGGCTGCTCAACAGAAGTAGTGTTGACTGCGGGCTTATAAACAACACATATTTAAATCTCACAGTTCTGTTGGCTGGCAAGTCCAAGATCAAGGTGTCAACAAATGCAGTGACTGGTCCTGGTTCAGGCATCTCTTCACTGTGTCCTCACAGGGAGAAGTGGTGAGAGATCTCTCTGGGATCTCTTATCAAAGCCTCTCTTACCAAAGAGGCCCTCTCTGAGTCTCTTATCCCATTATTTTTATAAATAATTTTTAAGTTTATTTTGAGAGAGTGTGAGCAGGGAGGGGAGAGAGGGAGAGAACCCCAAGGGACTTTGCACTGATAGATATGGGGCTCGATCCCAAAAACCATGAAATCATGACCTGAGCGGAAGTGGAGTCAGAAGTTTAACTGACTGAGCCACCAGGAGCCCCAGCACGAATCCCTCCCCAAATTCTGACCTAATACCATCACATCACACTAGAGGTTAGGTTTCAACATATGAATTTGGGAGGGACACATTCAGTCCATAGCACACCTTCTTATCCGGGGTGTGAGATGTGAGAACCAGGCCGGATTTGGGTTCTACTCAGTTATTCGTGAGAGCAGTGTCAGGCAAACTTAGCCTGCCCCCAACCCTTTTTAATCTCTCAACCACTGGTTTGCCCTTCAGTGAAGTAGTTACCAGTTTCTCCCTGTTTCGTATCATTTGTTTCTCAAATAATTCTGAGCCTTACATTGAAAAAACATTTAGGAAACTTTTGTTTGCTTTTATTTGATTTGCCAATTTAATTTTATTTGATGCATCAGCTTTTCAAGATACTGTCTTAAGACGTCTTTCGGTATTTCAGAAAGACAGATAATTTTCCTTTAATATTTTCATGGATAATTTTACTTTTTGTTTTTTGGAACAGGACTAAAAGTACAAGGTAAGTGAATTATAAAAGCACATGAAATTATAAGCAATCATTTTTTTCTTCCTATACATATCCTTCAGTCCTCTTCTTTAGCTATTTCCATATCACTGTGTATAGCTACCTCTTTCTTTTTAAAAAATCTAAATTATATTCCATTTTTAATATACCATAGTCATTAATTATTTCCCTATTAATAGGTATGTTGGTCATCCATACCTTACACTACCATAAACGAGGTGCAATGCATGTTATTTTGTTTACATATCTTAGTAAATCTGAAGATTAATTCCTAAATGTTAAACAGCTGATTCAAAGGTCATGTGCATTTGAAATATTGACAGGTGTTGTCCAACTGCCCTTCAAAGATGTAGAAACAATTGCCCCTCCTACTGGGGGACGGACATGCCTTTTTCGCCACACCTTGGTCATTGCAGTGAATTTTCAAATTTACTTATCCTCATTAGCATAAGTGAAAAGATAAATATTTAAATTTAATTTGCTTTCATTTAGTTTGTGTTGGAAATTCTTTAATTTGTAGGTTGAGGGTGAGTATTTTTTTTCATATGTTTAAGAGTCCCTGATAAGTTTCTATGATCTACCTATTCATGTACTTTGTCCAATCTTCTAGATTTTTTGTGTTCTTCTAATTAATTTGAGGAAGCAGTTCACTGGAGGGGGGAGGGGGGATCTCTCTGTGATATGTATTGTGCATGTTGTATCCCCGGCGTGGTTATATACTTGTTGTTTCCTTGCAGTATAATATTACTCTGCAAACAAGACTTACATTTCCCTGATAACCCAAATGTGAAAGATTTTCATTCACTGTGGATAACTTCTTATTCCTTAGAGATGCATGTGCTATTCCTCTTTTTCATCTTTCCTCTCTCACATATAACCATGCACAGATTGGCCAATATGATTTTGATTGTGTTGATTTTCTCTCAGCTTTATATCCAACATTACTCTCCATAAAGCATCCGAATTACAGCTGCCTTGGCTTGATTATCTGCAAGGACTTATCAAAGCACCGAGAGTAAGATGCAAGCTTCCCCCCCCCCCACGCCTGTGTGATCAGACACCCGCCCCATCTGCGCTCCCCCTGACAGAAAATCCTTGCACATCCTTCATGTCTGTCTGTTCCACACACACTGATTTTCCTTCGCTTCCGCAGACACACATGACATTCTACTTGGAAACACAAGATCTTCTCACACTCTCAGCTCAAATATATTCTCCAGAGACGTTCTCCCTGGAGACTTAATAGAACATAGGGTCCTTCCCAGCTGCCTGTAGAACATCAGCTCCAAAACAGCAAGACTTGCCCTCTCATTCATCACCTAGAACCCTACTTGTGATGGTTAATTTTAGGAGTCAGCTTGGCTTGGTTGTAACACCCAATAGTTTTATCAAACCCTAGTTTAAACATTGCTGTGAAGGTATTTCTTAGATGTGATTAATGTTTAAAATAGATTTCAAGTAAAGCAGATCAACTCCATGCTGTGGGTGGGGCTGTCCAATCAACTGAAAGGCTTAAGAGAAAAAGCGAAGTCTCTGGAAGAGGAAGGAATTCTACCTTCAAATGGTTTCTGGCCTCAAGACTAAGCCATCAACTTCTGCCAGAATTTCCAGCCAGACAGCCTGCCTTACAGATCTAAGATTTGCCAGTCTCCACAAATGTATGAGCCAATTTCGTAAAATCTCTTTATACAGATGAGAGAAGATAGACAAATGATAGATAGACAGATAGATAGATAACTATTGAGACCATTAGTTCTATTTCTTTGGAGAACCCTAATGCATCCAATAAGTTACCATATGCCCATCACATAAAAAGCCCACTCACGGCAGGTTTCATGTTTATTCTGTGGCTCCTTCTCCCCCACAGAGCATTACATCTTACCTCTGAAGAAGTATATATCCCAAATGAGAAGTGTGACCTAAAATTAGATGGCAGTGACTCACTTCCAAACCAATCGCACTGTACATTTTTTACTACTTTGCATTATATTTAAGTATTCCATGCTAACTAAAAGATATTAATTTTGCTTGATACAAAATAATTTAAATATATCATCCAAAATGCTGTTGATTTAATGATCCAATATACCTAAAAATGCCTAGATTCTGCTAAAATAATCAGAAAGGAACCAATATTACATCCATGTACATAACTGGCATTTCATATTTAATTTGTATAAAATTTATATGAAAATGGATTTACATCATTACACATCATATATCAAAACCTTAATGACTAGCGAAAAGTCTTCAATTTACAGAAAAGGAGGCTTTCTTGCTGTCAGACTGCACTGAATGGGGAAAAGAAGTGTGTAGCAACTCACCAGTTCAGATTAAAGTTTGGCTGATACTAACAGAGAAAATTCAAGAAGCATATTGTGTTTCTTAACATGGAAATACCATATTTTCAGACTATACTAACATTGACATTATAAAAAATTTAAGCACTACCTTGAAGTGTATAGAGAGCAAAATTTTCTTATTTGTACTTCCCTTTCTCCCAACCATTTTTAAAAGTTTTGTTCTATATAGGATGGACTGACTTTTACACTACTTTCCAAACTTGAGATTCATTTCCTTCATTACTGTGAGAGTCTTCGGTTTCTACTCACTATCTAAAAGTTTATAACTTGAACTCGATGTGGCTGTCATTACATACAAAACTGATTAAAAGTAAACTTTGCCTATGTTATACAAACACTAAAAAAAAAACTTGCATCCATCTTTCCCCCAGGAAATAAAACAACAAAAATATGAAAAACATTTCTTCATTTTAGTATAGCTATGAGAAAATGAAATCTTCAGAACAATGAAATAAATAATCAGGTAAGACAAAACATAAAGGTCAATATTCTTCAAATGTTACATTCATTAAGGTGTAAGTAAGTTTACATCAGATTTTGGAAACCCATTTCAATAATACCTAACAAAACTAAAGTACTTGTCTTGAAGACTGCGTCAGGAAATAAGGATTTTGTTGGCTGGCCAATAAAATGTGCTGATAACTGATGAGATGCTCTAATAAATTTATGAGACAATCCCGGAGTCTAGTTGAAGAAGAAAGCATTATGAATAAGTGACTGGTGTCTTTCGTCTGTCCTCTGGCATTTTATTTTAAAATATGATAAATCATTCACTGATGAATGTATATGCTATGTTGTGGAAATACAGGACCAGTCTAGAAAAACTATGTGCCCTTTTGGTAGTTTAGCAAACTTACGCCTATTTTACTGAAAAGGGAATGGTTTTTCACCTGTAAGCTCACTATGAAAATGAAGGAGAACTAAGGAACCAGTCTGGCTCATGTAGGAACAGGCTTCCTAGAGGCCCTTCGGATTGCTGCTGTTTTCATTAACACAATCTGGAAGTCACAAGTCTATGGAACTGTGATGAAATCCGTAACCCCAAAGATAACAACTTCTGTGCCAAACAGATGGGAAAAGGTCCTTTAGGTTTCCACCTCAGTAAACTTTTATCGTGCTATCTTTTTTTTTTATATCTTCCTCTACACACAATCCCTGATGGAAACAAGTAAGTTAAAAATAGTTTATGTGTACTGTGGAGGTCTGGCAAGAAACTGAGTAGTTAGAGGTGATGGCTGGCGTTCAAAATCATTTTGTTCTAGGGATGCTGTTCACAATATGTAATTCCTTTGAAAACCCAGTGGATGGAGAGCGGTGACTGTAAGTGTAGCAGCCTTAAAATTGTCGTGTCACCAAAACAATCTGGTGTGTGACGTACTGAAATTTAGTATGGTTTCAGAGCTTTATTTCCAGTCAACTGGTAGTTTGTTAGGATCAACCCTAAGATGCTACGGCCAGTGACTGAATATTCCCAAAGTACAGCTCAGGAGTAAAATATTTTTATTTTATCTTTATAGTGCTTTTTCTTTGTATCTTAACTTTTAGTGATCCCTTAAGAAAACTGATACGTTGCATGAATACAAGTCAGACAATAATTCTCTACAGTTAAGGTAGTTGAAAAACTGCTTATTTAGGTAAATTTTCCTTACCAACTCATGAAATTATCATCTAGAATATTAACTAATATAATTAAAATATTAAAAAGGGACTATCTCCTATTCCCAAACCAAAATCTCTAATATTTTTACTGACTCAAACTAACCTCCATACATATCTTTGTTTTTCAAATGAAAGTCTTCTGATCCAAGATAGAACTCATCCAATAGAGTTCAGTAGAGTTTCATTTCTACTAATGTCAATGATTATACACTGTTTAATAATAATAATAATCTGTAACAGTTGTGGTATGTTTATTATGTGATTGCTAGTACTCTAAATTATTTCTGTGAATAACATTTAATTATCAAAATTGAGACAGGTGTTATTGGCAGCCATGTCTTAAAGACAAGATAACTAATACAATTAGTGGTTAATGAAGGTACATGAATTTACATTACTAGTAAGTACCTAATCGTATATTAAGAAGCTCTTTGGCCTGGCTCTTGAGTCTAACATTTGTAACTTTTGGGCTTTAAGGACTTTCTAAATGAATGATTAATATAATGAACAAAGGAAGGGTTAATACTAAATAGCACACAGCCATGAAGCTCAAATGAAAGAGAATGTTGAGAAGGAGAAAAGATAATCTGAAAGGTTATACACGAACAGAAATAATGCAATTCATAGGCCACCAAATTTGAAGCATTTCTTTCAAGACTACATTTGCTCCCACTCTTTCTTGCTTCCAAATCTGTTGATTAAAAGGTCCAGACGATCTTAAAGATTTTGCAGACTCTTCACACATGCACTTATTTGGTCTGTGTTCATCTCCTCTATGTCCTAATCTAATGAGAGATGGCTCATGTCTGTCTTTCTATCACTGTATCCCCAGTGTCTAAAACAATGTGACACAGTAGCTACTTAAGTGTAACATTTTATGCCTTATCATTTTTGTACTTATGTGTTTTATTATAGAACTTTTGAACATACACACATATAGAGAATAAGCCACCCTGTACCCATAACACAGCTCCCACGATTGTCCACACACAGAAACACTCGTTTTAAATACAATATCACCCTCTTCCCTCCATTCACTGAGTTACTTTAAAAGCAAATCCCAGACATCATCTAATCCCATCCATAAATATTTCAGAGAAGTTATTTAAAATTTTTTAATGTATATTTTTCTTTTTTTTGAGAAAGAGAGCACTGGGGAGGGGCAGAGAGAAGAGGGAGACAGATTCCACAGCAGACTGAGGCTCTGAGCAGTCAGCACAGAACCTGAAGTAGGGCTCAAACCCAGGAACCATGGGATCTTGCCCTGAGCGGAAGTCAGAAGCCCAACCAAATAAGCCTCTCAGGTTTCCCTAGGGAAGTTATTTTAATTAGATGAAAGGGAGAAAATGAATGAATGGAGACGCATATCACATATTACCTGTTTTATTAAAAAGTTTTTGAGTCCCTTATTTAAGATTCAGCCCCTATTGGAAAATATTTCCACACCTTATTTGAAAGTCTGTTAGATTTTTTTGGTCTCTCTTACTTCACAGCATCTGTTATGCTTTGTACATATCATAAACATGTCTTTATTTGTTTTTATTTTTATTTATGTTTAATTTTTTTTTTTTGAGAGAGAGAGACAGAGAGAGAGAGAATGGCGGAGGGACAGAGAGAGAGGGAGACACAGAATTTGAAGCAGGCTCCAGGCTCCGAGCTGTCAGCACAGAGCCCGATGCTGGGCTCGAACCCACGAACTGTGAGATCATGACCTGAGCCGAAGTCGGCCGCCCAATGGTGTCCCATGATTTTTTAAATATTCAATTATATTACATTGAGAAGCGGCACTTTATAATAAGAGTTTGAAAGGAAAATGCTGAGTTATGAAGGAAACATTAAGAAAGAATAATTCAAGATGAAGTAGAAATCATGTGGGTTATTCATTTTGCTCAGAAACCTCGCAGCTACTGGCTGGTTTGAGAGGTGTTGTACAGGTCACAAATTCCTAGAGACTGAGGGAGAGGAACTGAATTATCTGTCTATTAATCAGAAGGAAAAAGGGAGCCCTGGTAATTAAGGAGCTGTCACATGCACTTCAATATGCCGAAGACTAGTGCAAACCTTCAAACAGTCAATTTGTAATCACAGAGAACGGAGAGCAGAGCTCAGGGAGCAGAAGGCCTGACACGCCTTTCAGAGAACAGTTTTGTTTCATGATGAAGACACAGGAAGGGGAGATAAGAGGGACTTCCAGAGATAGAGAGAGACTGCATGGAACTCAGCAACATATTTTCATCTTATGCCAGAAATTCTTTGAACTGTTGGCCTCAGTATTGCAGTGCAGAGTATGGTGTCCATGCAGTCTTTACAATCATTTGAATTAAAACAGATTTTGCTTCACAAATTAAACAGTCCTCATATCCCACAGATATCTGAGATATTTTCATCTACAGTCACAAAGGAATTCCACCCTTTTTGATGAGCACAAACCTGATTTCACCCCATTTAATAGGACTGTCATAATACTGAATCAATCAGTATGGCTCTCCTAGTTTTTGAGACAGCACGTCTGTGCACATAAATAATCTTATCAATCCTCTCCTAAAAAATGCCTTCCGGGGAGGAAGTCTTGCCAAAATAATCACTTTGCTCTTCTAATGAGTGATAGAGTCAATCTTGGCCACCAATTTATCCTATTGATGTGTTTGGCATAATTTCTCTAGAATGAATCTGATGAGTTTTATAATCCACCGTTAGAAAGGAAAAACCGCTATCACCCCTAAATGTGGTACACATTCACTTGATCATTCATTTCTTCAAAATTTAATGGCATTGTTTACCTCCACCAAGTGCACATCTCCAAAACAAGTATTTTATTTGAGGATCTTAGTGCTTTCATGCAACGATCATTTTTATACTTCCTTTTGTCTTAAGGAGAAAGTACCTAATAATTCAAGATTGCAATGTTCATCAGGACTTAACGTTATATTGAAGACTTCTTAGATAAATTCACTCATTCAGTATTTAACCATATCCATTAATGCTCTGACAAAACTTATCACAAAATTACTATGAAAAGCCAAATTCTTTAGAAATTGAAGGTAAAAATAGCCCTTTCACTTTAAAAAATAATTATAAAAAAAGAAAAACATAACAGCCCATAATTCTAACATGACTGTAACATGTTTTCTCACTAAACATAAATAAATACAAGGCAAATAAAAAATAAAAAGCTCCCCAGTACTTCTTAAGTATGTTTCTTATAACTATCCAGAAATATCCAATGCAGAACTAATACTGCTATTTTTTATTTAGATCTGCTGATAAAATGCTATAGCCTAGTTTTAACTAATTTTAATAATTTTTGAAAATAGTCCATATTAGCAGATATGAATATGCATAATTCTTGACTAACACATAATATTCCACAGTGAAGATACCATAATTAATCAACAAGATATGAAGGATATTTAGATTTTAGCATTGACTTTGCATTGAAGAAAAAAGAAATCCTGTTGAATATTTATATCAAGAATTGGCTGAGCCACAAATTAAAATACAATTTAAGTGAAATATATTTTTTAAAGTCATGTACACATGAGAGTTTTCTAAAAATCAAATAGAAAAGAGATACCACTCAGTCAGCTGACTCTGAAGCATTAGGGAGTAGAGTTTTAGGAGAATTAAATGAGATAATGGATGCTTGTAAAACCTTGGCCAACTGCTAGAAAATAATCAGGGCTGGAAAATGTTTGTTTTGGAAGAAGCCTGGAGATAGCGCCAGGGTGGGAGGCTTGTCTGATCCCAGGGGAGCCCAGAGGAGTGGAAGGAGGTTGGGGACCTCCGGGACTGGGATGGACCAGAAATATTCTCGAAGAAGGGAATGGCAGTTGTGGTCGTGAAGTAGAAGGGATATTTGAGGAAAGATTAAGGCAACGTGCAAGCTGCTCTCAGGAGGGTGCAGTGGAACAGTGCCCTGGGAAGTGGCTGACAGACAAGAGGCTGGGTGACGCAGGGAAGGGGAGAATGAGCTGGAAACAAACGAGAATCACTTTCTTTATCAAAAATGTGGACACTCTCTATAGAGAATTCTTGCTAAAGATGAGCTTTTGTTTTCTTCCTAAGCCATGAATGGAGTCTTAAGAAGTACATGATGTAGAAGAAAATACATTCTTTGAGTTGAAAAGTCTAGCCCTATGAAAAGGGTTTCTAAATCATTGATTTCCCCAACAGTATTTCTTATTATACAAACCCTGGCCCAAACAGTGCAGGAGAGTAGAACAAACTGAAACTAAGGTTCTCACAGCTCTAGAATGAGATGATATAATGTTACGTAATATGGTATATATACTTATATAATATACTAAATCTTTAGTCACCATGGGATTCTCACCAGTCTTTGTAGGAAAACTGTTAATACACACAAAAGACCTCACTTCCAGCTTGAACAAGGTGAAAAGAGAAAGCACAAGTCAAAGTATAATTTAATTACCAGACCTAAGTGACAAAACGTTCACTGGCATGAAGACTGTAAGAACTCAAAGTACTCTATATTGTAAGTGCTCTCAGTAAAGGCAAGAAATAAAAATGAAAAAATATATTCTAACATCCAAAGAACATAATGAAAGAAGAACACTAGCTGTGTCAAATACTTTATTTAACTTTAATTGTGTCCCCCAAATTAATTGATTAAATTTTGTTCCCCTCTTCAATAATTTTTTCTGTGCAATCTAAGAATCTCTATGAGATATTCAGATATAAACCACAAAATAATCATTTAATGTATCAGGAATGCAAGCTTTGTAATAAATACGATCACAGGAATATGTAAACAATTTCCATTATTTAAGTTTATCTAATAACAGTATGTGTGTGTTATGGTTAAGCTTAATTAGCTAATAATATTTTAGGTTAAAAAAACATTTTTAGGTTTATTTATTTTGAGAGAGGAAAAGCAGTGCAAGTTGGGGAAGGGCAAAAAATGAAGAGGAGAGACAGAATCCCAACCAGTCTCCACAGGGTCAGTGCAGAACCTGAAGGGGCTGAAACTCCCGAATTGAAGGATCCTGACCTGAGCCAAAGTCAGACACTTAACCAACTGAGCCACCCAGGTGCCCTGCTAGTAATATTTTCAATGAACTTATCCCTCTTGTGGTAACTAAACCACCTATTTTTGTGACAGGTAGGCATGTTTGTAAATCACAAAGCTTAACACCCTTTCTTTTCGCAGACTGTTCAAAATAAAATATACTAAAACATTCAACCCCAAAAGCAACCCATTTCTATAGCAATCGTTACTGTAACAATCACCAGCACTGGAAAATCAAAAGACCAGTTCCCAGCCAGATACACTGACTACTGTTATATACTACAGAGGGGGAGTTTAGGACTTTGTGAAGCCCAGGAGATTACTTCAGAGCACAATCAGTTATAGGAAGTAAAGGAAAAGAAAATGTCAAAGAAATTCTAGACAATGAGGAAAAAAAGGCAAAGCTTTTGCCTGAGCTTGAGAACAGTTGATGACACACAAATAATGCCTCAAACAGACACACATGGAAGTACCCTCATTCTTACATAGATACACACACACACACACACACACACGCACGCACGCATGCACACAGAAGGACATAGTAACGCTGCTGAGACCCGTATTCATGTATCTGTGAATCTTTGTGTAGACATTCACATTTTACTGAATTTCCTCACTTTCTAAAATTCATAAACAAAAAAATAGGATATTTGACAAACAAGACAGATTGGATAGAAGGTAAATTACACTTAATTGTTGGAAAGTCCTAGTAAGGCAGAAAGGAAGAGAGAATGGTCCAACAGCACAGACTGCTATCACATTTCTAAAATGTCAAAAAGGTTCAAATGTATTTCCAAGAAACTAAAGAGATGAAATTGTGGTATACTTTAATCTCTGTGGCAACGTGACAACTGCAGTAGTCCATTTAAGACCTGGGAAAAGAAAGCAGGGACGAAAGGGGCCATTATGCTTTTCACAACAACGACGCATCATATACCTTTTCACTATATCTTCCCCGTTCCAACATGGCAGTCCATCAGCAGCAGCTAATTCATTGACGCAAAGCGTGTCAGCCAGGCCTCCATAGAAAGTCCTGTACAGCCGAAGGCTGTTGATAAATTCCCTGAATGGGAAAATAACAGAAACAAATTAAAACCAAAAATCCACAACAAATGCCAATATAAATGATATAATTTGTTGTGCGTGAAGTTTAGAATGCAACTGTTCTTAAATGTTCACTGCTCTTTTTTTTATAGTCTCAATACTTTTCTAACAATCAATGTAAATGCCGTACTTTTTTTAAAAAAGATGTATTGAAATGTACTCTTTTGAATCAAAGTTTTCACAGAGCAAGGATTTTATATGACTCCAGACCACAGAGTTGTGAGGAGCAGACACACACGTACACAGACACACACACTTAGTCCCCACTGTATACACACCCCTAAAAGCTCTTACCAGCTGTGACGTCTATACCACAGTAACACGAAATACTTTCTTATCCACACAGAAATGTCAGAGGCTCTTAACAAGCTAATGGACTGCTTACTAATTAAAAGTTTATTAAACTTGGGTGATTTTCCTATCTGCTTCTTCTCGTTGGAGTATAAGATCATAAAATAATGTCTTTACTAAACATGAAAAAAAAAGATATGTACCACATTTCAAAAGCATGAAAATAAAACTTTGAAAACCAAAGCTTTGATGTCCCAGGCACCTGAGTTTTAGCATTTCAAAAAACTAAGTCCTAAAAACTAGTTTTGAACTTTTTTACATAAACCAATGCTTTGGCCAACAAAATGAAAAGCCTCTAACTTAGTAAAGAGGAGATGTCCTCTGGGACAGGGACAGGACACAGGGACAGGAGAAGAAAAGCAAACAGAAATCCATAGGTTGAGGAATAAAAATGTAGCAATTATGACATTACATACCCCACTGATTCAATTATTTTAAATGTATATTAAATATTTAATATTTAATTATTAAAATGAATAAATGAAAATTATTTTAAATGATTTCTTTAAAAATGGGATCAAAGAGGAGGGGTTGCTCCAAAATACAGCTGAAAGGACCACATTTTTAAGAAGTAAATATGATTTTGATAGCACTGATGCTCAGCTGTATTTCTTTAATGTTTATTTATTTATTTTAAGAGAGAGCATGTGCATGAGAGAGTGAAGGCGTGAGCTGGGGAGGGGCAAAGAGAGAAGGAGAGAATCCCAAGCAGGCTCTGCAATCTCAGTGCAGAGTCCAACACAGAGCTCAATCTCAGGAACCGTGAGATCCTAACCTGAGCTGAAATCAGGACCTGGACGGTTAACAGACTGAGCTACGCAGGGACCCCTGATGTTCAGCTGTATTAATTTTATAATTCTGTCTCTTACTTGTTTTCAAAGAACTCTTTGTGGAAATGGCTGGAGTGTTAAATAATTACTAATCCATAGGTAGGATAAACGTCATTTTCAAATATATAACATCCGATATCATAGAGATCAAAAGTTCCCACAGCAAGTGTTTGGTGAATATTTTACCACATTTTTAGCAAAGCATCAGGAAAGTGATAACAAAATGACTACAGGAAGCATAAATCTAACTCACTTCTAGCTTATACTCAATCCAAAAAAAAAAAAAGTATGCTGTAGTTTCTAACTAGCACAGTCTCCACTTATTTATACTTATTTATGCTTTAAGTGGAAAATACGTTTCCCCATGAGGGCCATATTCCTACTACCTGGAATGCACGAACAAATACCAAGTCTCATGCTGCAGCCACTAGAACATAATTCATGAAGACAACTGATTCTTTCCTAGTGAGATGGGGTTTAATAAATGGAAAGGTGTGTGACTCCTATCCTGAATTCTGTTCACTATAAATAACCACCTGTTTGTAATCAAAGTCTTCTAGAAATGAAGAGGCCTGGCAAAACGGATAGAATGCTGAGATCACCAAATTGGTAGTATAAAACTGAATAGATATTTCTTATTGGCCCCAAACTTCCTCCTCAATCTTAGTGAACGGTGCCTTCACAGCCAAAGATCATCCTTGGAAAAGCTTTCTGTCTTCCTTTTCCAGTCCTCTTTCCCCAGTCCCTCTTTCTACTCTCACAGCCTTAGCTGGGATGACGGCACTGGAATGACATGCCTCTCATCTCGTCCTCAACAACCACCTCTCATCCTCCAAGAGCCACCCGTTCAGCTTCAAATCTGATAATCCCCAGATGCGGTCCCTCACTTGCGTAAAGCATCAATGGTTCTCTCTCTCTACAGCATCTTGGAAAGGCGCAGAAGGCACTCCCTCACCTCTATCTTAGCAGCGACCCAAACCATACTTTAGGCTTCCACAGAAGCGAGAAACTTGCTGTTCCCCAAACCTTCACGCCTTCACATGTGTTCCCTCTGAAAGCGACATCTTGTAGACTTCCACTTACTCCGTATTCCAGCAACGCTCAGTTATTTGTCACACACTATGAAACACTACTGAGTCCCAAGCTCTGTATTGGCACCATAGCTAAACAAGACAGTGCCTACATGCTAAGAGTGCATTTTCTGGTGACAATCCACAATACCACAGTGTTAACAGTGCCACATGTGAAGACGGAGAAGGAATCAAGAAAAAAATGTACAAACTAGATAATACTTTAGGGGCGCCTGGGTGGCTCAGTCGGGTAAGCCTCCAACTTCGGCTCAGGTCAGATCTCACATTCGTGTGTTCGAGCCCCGCATCGAGCTCTGTGCTGACAGCTAGCTCAGAGCCTGGAGCTGCTTCAGATTCTGTGTATCCCTCTCTCTCTGACCCTCCCCCTTTCATGCTCTGTCTCTCTCTGTATCAAAAATAAATAAAACATTTAAAAAATTAGATAATACTTTAGTGTTTCATGCCCCCCCAAAAAAGGGGGGGAGGCAAACAACAACAACAACAAATAAGCAAAGATAAAGAGGAAAGAGAATATTGTGTGTTCAGATACTCATATGAAGTTTAGCTAGTGGGAAATAGTCTTATGGGAATTATAGTTAAAAGGTTGGAAGAGGCCAGTTTGTAATCAGCCTTATCGATCATCTAAAAGTGTTTCCATTTTGTTCAGAAGGCAGAGGGAGCCATTAAAAGTTTTCCACCAAGCAAATGATGGCATCATGACAGGGCTGTGGAAATAGGTAGAAAGTCACTGAGGTCACTTAGAGGGCTATAACCAAGATTCCAAGGGAGAAAATATGGGGTGTGGAAAAAACATGTCAGTGAGCATCATGAAAAGTGTTGGTGTTGAAAGACATTAAGAATTTAGAATTGACAGTTACTGTAAAAGTTATAATTCCTAATTGTCTTTTTCAACCCCCCTGAGGTGACTGAGGGGATGATTATTATCTCAGTGTTATTCACTACATTAAGAAGTAAAGGAGGGCAATACAACCATTTCAACATCCCACACTCTACTTAAGATTGCTTTCTCCTGCTCCAGATTTTCATCTTTCCATGGTGCATATCACTTTCTATTCTAGTACATCATGTACTTATTTACTATGCTTTATTTGTTTCTCATCTGTCTTCCACTCCAGAATAAAAGATTAAGGCAGGCAGGGATTATTTTTTAGTTTGTTTTGTTCACAACTATACATCTTAAAACAGTTATGACCTTACTATAAGGTCAATGTTTAGTAATTAAACAGGTTAAAACTATTCAATTAATAATTCTATTCTCAACATGTTCAGTTTGCGATTTCTTGGGAACGTATAGAAAGAAAAATCAAGTAGAATGCTACTTTCAGACTTCCTATGTATAACATCATCTGGAGATCCTGCCAAAACGCAGGTTCGGTTCAGTAGTTCTAAGGGGCAGCCCAAGATTCCACATTTCAAAGAAGCACTCAAATGATGCTAAGGCTACTGATACAAGAACCATGAATACCATGGATGTTTGCTGTTGGATATGCAACCTTGGAACCAGGGGATTGGACACGTGATGTGAGAGTCATTATCTACAGAGGTGGTGACCAGTCATGAATGTGGATGAAATCTCTCAGCCAAATAGCATGCAGTCAGAAAAAGTCAAATGAACTCAGCAGTAGAAAAAGCAAAGGAATAAAATCATCAATGATAAGAGCTGTGAACAATGAAAGTAAGGGAATTTGAACCTACAGAGGTTCTCCTCGGTGTAAAATGCTATTATGAGAGGTTACTTAAAATAATGGAAATGTCCTCCATATGTGGTTACTCAAAAATTCATATGTTGAGACAAGGACTTTAAAAGGTACCTAGGCTCAAATGAGGTTGTACGCAAAGGTCCTAATCCAATATGGCTAGGGTCCTAATGAAAAAAAGAGATGCTAGTGGTTCATGTGAACAGAGGAAAGGCCATGTGAGGACACGGGGAGAAGGTGGCCATCTATAAGCCAAAGAGAAAAACTTCAGGAGAACCCAAACCTGCCAATATCTTAACCTTGGACTTCTAGCGTCCAGAACTGATGTCTACTGTTTAAGCCACCTGGTCCGTGGAATTTTGTTATGACAGCCTTACCAAGGTAATTCAATAATTAAAGCATTTGAAATAGAGTAGTGGACTTCAGATTTGAAGTATGATGAGTATTAAAGAGACAATGAGAAACTAAAAGTCCCAAAGATGAACATGAAGGGAGTTTTGGTTGAGTGTATGCTTGTCTGTTTGAATACGCAAGAGATTTGAAAAGATTTGTGTATGAAAGGGAAGGAGATAACAAGGGTTTGGGGTTATTAGCTTGTTCCCAAATATCCCATTCTAAGCTCAAAGCCACTCGGAAGCTTTAGTATGTGGCTTGGCTCTGGGTTCTAGTAAATGTATGCAGAAGTGATATATGTTCCTTCCAAGCTTCAGATTTAAGAACCAATGTGGTTTGGCCAGCTTCTATTTCGCTCTTCCTGGTGACTGGCAATGATTCACAGGGAGGCTGCTTGGTCATTCTGAGGCATAAAGCAGGTGAACTTGAGCAGTGACCCCGCTGGTCTAAAATGAGCATAGGTTGTGGGGATGCCTGTGTGGCTCAGTGTGTTGAGCCTTTGACTCTTGATTCAGCTCAGGTTATGGCGTTACAGTTTGTGAGTTGGAGCCCCATATCAGGCTCTGTACTAACAGTGCAGAGATTGAGATTCTCTCTCTCTCTCTCTCTCTCTCTCTCTCTCTCAAAAATAAACATTTAAAAAAACAAATAAAATAAGATGTACATAGGTTGTGGAAAAAAGCAATTTTTTGTCCTAAAGCAATGATAGGTTGGGGTTGTTTGCTACTATAACATAATTCAGTCTCTCCTAATTGATAAGATAGAAAAAGAAAATTAAAAATTGATAGATCACACATTCTGAGAAGAAGAGAGAGTGAGAACTACCAAAAGTTGAATGATTCACTTTGGAGCAAATTCTCTGCAACTGAAATAACTGAAGAAAGCCTGGATCCTAAGATGAGTTCTGGTTTATAAGGATAGAAATGTGAGGAGAGATCTTACTTCAGAACTTCATATTCGGTGTTTGGAGGTGCTTAGGTCACAGGGAGTAAGGGTGGTGTGGAAAAAGTGGTTACAAGAAGGAGCGGTGGTGGGAGGTGGCGACTTTGGATACAGAAAATATTGAATTTGGAACTGAAGGCAATAAAGCACCAGTAGGTATAATGAGGTTAAAAAAAAAAAAAAAGATTTATCTGCTTCCACAGAGCCAATTAATGTTGGTCCTATTACAAGAATCCGTATTTCAGTTCCCAGGTCAATGGCCGGCCTACTATACACCATCATGCATCCTTTTCAAGTTTTATATGAAATGTCTCCATGAATAAAATATTCTATTCTTTGGATGATTCAAAATTAACTTGCTGGAAGGGTGACTATATCTACGCAATTATTTTTCTACAGTTATGAGACCATTGCCAGATAAAACTAGGAGCATAAGAAACGCAGGAAGACAGTAAGAGCTCCAGCTCATTACCGTTGAGGGGCCACGCTCAATATGGCGGTTGCTGGCCTTGGTCTTAAGACATCTTACTTAGTCTTAAGAGTAACAGAAATATTCTTTAAATATTTAAAATATTTTTAAGAAACAGGAAAACATTGCTTTTCAGAATATTTAGTCAAAGCCTATATGTCAAGCCACACACAAATTAGTAATTTCCCTTTTGGGCCTGTAACCATTTAACAAATGATATCCCCATCTAGTTTTGTTCTCCCATCTTCCTTTCAAAGCATGTCACATATTGTAACCAGAATTAGCTTTAGAAATCAGTCCAATGCTTTAGTGCTTTAAAACTTTAAGGATTCAGGGGCACCTGGGTGGCTCAGTCAGTTAAGCATCTGACTTCAGCTCTGGTCATGATCTTGTGGTTCATGGGTTTAAGTCCAGCATCAGGCTCTGTGCTTACAGCTCAGAGCCTGGAGCCTGCATGGGATTCTGCGTCTCCCTCTCCTTCTGCCCTTCCCCTGCTTGTGCTCTCTCTTTCTCTCAAAAATAAATAAATATTACAACCCTAACTATTCAGATAAAATGTCTTACCATCGCACATAACCTTTCCACTCGCCACCCCCTTAACTGCCCACGACAGCCTCTCTTCCCTCCACTCAACACACCAGCCAACACTGCATATGTATACTCACACAGCATAAGATATTCCAATGTTTGCGGGATAAGATTCCAAGTTTAGCACATGCGGTTTCCTCGACCCCGCATTGCCTTCTCCTCCATCATTCTCCCAACTTTCTTCCTGTCCTTCAAGATTCAGCTAAAAACTCATCTGCCCTCTACCTTCTTGCCTGACCAGCTTGTGCAGTTTTATTTGTTCATCCTTGTTTCTTGCATAGTACCAGGCATCTGTTTTTTGGTCCTGGCTATCTGACCCTAGAGTCCCTTTGTTTGCATGTCTGCCTCCCTGTTTAGAGGGTACATTCAATAAAGACAAGAGCCATGTCTTCCTCATGCCCCTAGAGTTTCTGTGAAGCCTGGTATCCAATGGGCCCTCAACAAATTCTTGCTGAATTGGTCCCAGATGCAGTCTTAGTTTTAAGAGCTTCCAGAATTAGAAGCTTCTAAAAATACACATTTTTTTAATGATAACAATAATTGAAAGTCTTTAAAGGATACAGATGACTTGGAAAACTAAAGTAGGGGGCCCATTCCTAGACTGTCAGAGAGGTCTTCCTGGTGTGTTGCATTAGAAATTGGAAGAAATCTGGGACACCCGGGTGGTTCAGTTTGTTAAGCATCCAGCTCGTGATCTGAGCTCAGGTCATGATCTCATGGTTCATGAGTTCATGCCCTACATTGGGCTCTGCAGTAACAGGTGGAACCTGCTTGGGATTCGATCTCTCTCTCCCTCTCTCTGTGTTCCTCCACCACTTGCACTCTCTCTCCCTATAAAAATAAATATATAAACTTAAAAAAAAAGAAAATGGAATAAATCTACAGAGGAAGACTGCAAAGTGTGCCAGACTACACAGGCTCAAGACAGATTATATATATATATATATATGCTGCTGAAATTAATATGTAGGGGCATGATAATATTCAGGCACACAGCTCTGTAAGACAGCTATCAGAATTAAAACCTCTCAGGTATATTGTGTTACAAAGCCAGAAAGCGCCACAGATTATCTGTTCCCCTGGCTCTTGGTCCTAATTGTACACGTCATCACCAAGGAAATGTTTGAACTGTAAACCTAGATTTCTCCATCACTCAGATGTGTTGGCCTGGAGTGGGCCCGGGGCATCTGAGCATTTCCAGAAGCTTCCTATAGGATCCACATGTGTAGCCAGGGTTGAGCACCTGTGATTCAGTCGCATTCTCTTATTTGGAAACTAAGCAAAGTGAAAATCAGAGATGGAAAAAAATATAAGTGAAAACAACTAACTTACTTAGGAATTTAATGAGGGCAGACCTTGCTCTCTGTTTCAGTAA
This sequence comes from Suricata suricatta, assembly GCF_006229205.1. Classification (NCBI taxonomy): domain Eukaryota; kingdom Metazoa; phylum Chordata; class Mammalia; order Carnivora; family Herpestidae; genus Suricata; species Suricata suricatta. Next base: position 17,735,060 of record NC_043703.1, read on the forward strand.
CTAATTAACTAACTAATTAATTAATTAATTAAAATGCCATCACCTAGAAATATTGGGCTGATATTGAATATCTGATAAATCAGAGTTAAATGAACCTTTATATAGAAGAATATTTCCACCTGTGTCAAATATTTTACAGAAATTCTGTTAATAGAACACAATTAGTAGACAATAGAACACAATTAGACGAGAAGACACAGACACAACATGCTCCCTGCCAAAATCCGCACTGAGAAGGCAAATTGTTCAAGCAGGATTTATCTGTATATTTCTACCAGTCTAAAAGGTCTGGTGCAGGATGCAGCGATGGGACAGATTCTGCTTCCTGCCTAATGAGCAGCTCTGTCCACTGTGCCAGCACAGAAAAGAGGAACAGGGCCACAGCACAATTGATCATTCATCGCTCACAGCCTTGTTTGCCCTAAGCTTACTAAAGGCAAAGGAGAAACATGGACCAGCATAGTTATTGCTTCATTGCTTCCCATGCCCTTGAGGCCAGCAGTGCCAGAAAGGTCTCCTGATGTGTCACGTGGTGAAGAAAAAAAATATGAAAGGAAATGCAACTCACCCTGAAGTGTCATTTATAGTTTGGGTGACATAGGAATGCCCAGTTACTACTATAAAATTGAGCAACACTTCTGATTGGCTGTATCGTTATTATTGACTTTAGTCATTTTTAACGATAAAAGTAATATATCTTTTCATAAATAGTACAGTAACCAAAAGGCACATGAAGAACAATTTAGTATCAGTCCCTCCATAGTACGTCTCTCCCCCACTCCTGAGGTAACCAGCGTTAGCAGCCTGGTATGCTTTCTCCAGCTCCTCTGTGTGCATAATATCTAGCAACCAAAAACAGACAGACAGACAGACAGACAGACATAGTGATGGTTTAGTTTCACAAAACTGGGACCAAGCTATAGACATATACATGCAATATATTTTCTCACTTGACAATATATCATGAACCCACATCAGATTAGTAAATCTAAGTCTTGATTATTTTTCAATAGCTGTATAAGATTCTATAACCTGAATATAGCAACTCCACAATGTATAAAAATATGCCACTAAACTAATTTATATCTTAATAAGGCTGATACGGTCCTCATACATATGGCTTAAAGAGTGGCAACCACGTGCTTCAAACTTCGCTGATTTCCTCTCGGGAGTCATTTTTACTTAAGCATATGGCTCTGATTTTACATTCGATGTTGCATTTCATTTCATTAGATGTTGCTGAACACAGAGCTATATTCAAAAGGCATTACCTCTCAATCTTATGTCTTCATCTAGCAGAAATTTGTAGCAATTATAAAACATTTATAAACTGTCACATATATGTCGTATAAACACGACATAGACGGGACCATATCTAATTTTGACCAAAACGAATTATCTGGAAACGTATTCCAGAAGAATCTTATTTTCAGATGGAACTTCTCTCTGCGGAATGTTTCAGACTACACGCTTCTTTATTTAATGACACGTATTGATTTTTTTTTACCCCTAAAGTCAGTCCACAAATAATACAGAACTCAAATTAAAAGCAGTGCCTCCCATACGGTTTGAAATATCTGTAGAACAAAGGTCAACTGTGCAGTTTGCTAGTTAATGGCCTGAGGCAAAGTTAAGGTTAATGTGGCACTAATGAGCAGGCTCAACTCTGTAGAGATGTCTGACCACAGTTGTCAAACAGTAGACATTTAAAATGTCAGTCCCTGGCTCAGCAGAGGAAATACATAATTACATGTTTCCAGATAAGAACTATGTTCTCTTGCATTGTTGAATCTATACTTAATAAATTTATTTTATTCTCAACAAAGGCATTCTCTTGGACAAAATATTTTTATCATCTTCAAAATAGAAAAATATTTAGATTTCTAATCTATGGCAGTAACAGTTCTTGTGCCAATGCTTGAAAGTCATCAAATTTATACAGTCAAATTAGCTAGAAGGAGAACTGAAATCTAGTTTCCCAGTCTCTCGCCATAGACTTTGTAACACATGGAGAGATGGTGGAGATGGTCAATAGGACACTAAAAAGCTACGCAGAATAAGGCACCATTTGTCACCAACATAAATGTGTTACAAGCACTTTGCACTCATATTTGACTAAAAAGAAAAGAGTATTTTTCCTTACCCCACCTGAAACTACTGGTCATCATGGAAGCTGGGACAAAACGATCCATACCATTCTCAAAAGAGAAGAATTTTGGGTTATTTTTTTTTTTCGACTAAATGATTCCAGGTTTCTTCTTCCTCATAAGAAGTCTTCTTAGTCATGCACCATGATTTCCCCTCCTTCGCAGATTTACTGCGCTTTCTCAACAAAGCTGAAGGGGTTAAGATGGGCAGTGGGTTGGGGAGCATGGGGTCCTGGAGGGGAGAGGAATGGGAAGGAGAAACGAAAAAGAACCCCAGAGACAGGCTAATATCCTCAGATGTCCTCTGCAGAGGATTCTTTTTGACTTGTGCTCTGTGTTTCACACTCATAGTGGTGATTTCATACCAGCTCTGAGCTGAACGTTCATAGCCATCTATACAATTAGTACAGACACCTCCATTCTTCACTTGTCAGTAACTCTCCAAACCCAACACGTTGCCATTTACTGTCCCAGTAAAAAGCACCCTTTCTGAAAGCATCCTCTTTTAAAAAGTGATTTAAACCTGATGTCAAAACTCGGTTTTCAAAACTAATTCTCATCTCGCTTTCCCATGTTGTAAAAATGTACCTCAGAAAGCACTGACTGTTCTCCATTAAAAAGGACTTTAAACAAAGATCTTAACTCATTTATAAAAATAAACACAGGACCACATGTCCAATATCTAAACAAATCAAATAGTATTGAGGAAACTGACCATCCATCCCAAAAGAGAGGAGACATAACTTTTCCTACCTCATAATTTTTGTTCATCTTAATTTAAAAATATGCAATTATTTGTTCAGTTATGCTGGTTTCAGGAAGTATGCTATTAGTTTTTCAATAGGGAAAAAAAAAAACATGTCTAGGACATGATTGGGTCAAGACCAACAAGAAGATTCAATCAAATATTTGCAAATCTAATGATTCTAGCAAACTTCATTAATACTAAGAATCATTATGGAGTAACTATATTTTGAGATTCAGCATTCTAGGTCAAATCTTGAATGTTACTCTCTTTTGCAGTAAAACATTTTCTTGGTTACTGACATTTTAACTACAAACTCCATGACTTAGAGGATATGAGAACATATTCTGTACAATATTTTCCTCTCTCAGCATTAGCAGAAAACAAATTTAAAAATACCTTTCCCATTAATATCTGCTAATAAATGGTCTTCTTACTCATTCCTTCTTGTCTTTTATTTTTTCTTCACTTGGTGATTTCTATCATCTGTTCTTGGTCATTGTCACCCACCAACTTATCTGGTTGGTGGACAATATATGTCTGGTATAAATTGTTCTTGCTGGCATCTACAGTTACTGTATAACTCTCAGTGCAAATACTTGTGTTCCTGAACTCTGGTATAAGTATGAGCTTTAGGGTCAGAAGAATCTATAATTAAAAGAATTCAGAGAAAATGAGATATATTCACTTTCAATTTTATTCCTATTATTTTAGAAATGCTCATTTTAGGAAAAAAATGCTCTTGAAGGTTATATGTAACCCAGATATTATTTGGGGTGGCATAGAATATTACTGATCAGAGTTGAGTAATGTATAATTACATTTGCTCAAGTATTACATCTAAAATATTGTCCATGTGATGGGAATAATAATAATACATCTTCCATCAGGATTATTCATACTTCAGTTTGTTTATATAAGGCTTAGCTTACGTTGGAAAATGTAGCTGATAAAGGTTATTAATCCTTGGAGTTTACTCAGTTTGTGGGATACCAGTGTTGTAATGCCCATGACTAACAAGATTCTTGCTGAAGGAGGCTGAAACCGACCCAGCAAAAGGAGCACCTTAGACCTGTTGATCTTTGAAGTCATCAAACAGAATGAAGCATATTTTTGAGAAGAAATCTTGATGTGAATGTCTATAACTCTAAAATATAGGCCTAAATAAAAAGCATCATCCTGAAACTACCCCAGAACTTTCTTAGTTGTACTTCCATGGAAGAGGCTCCACATATGATTCTAGAGATCATGATGTGCCCTGGAAATGTGTGTCTTATAGTGAAGATGGAAAACAAAAACAAAACAGAACAAAAAAAAAAAAAAAACCCAGTATGTCCATCAAATGATATAATCCACCCGAGAAACACATTTCTCCTATTTTGAGGGTAATTGTGGAGAAATCAGCAACTTTGTCATTTCCCTTAAATCCACAATGGGATAAAAATATAAAAACCCTGTTCCCCATTTTCCCTTATTAGCTAGATGCATCATTAAGACACTTCCAATGCCACTGATAGATGTAAACTGACGGATATGCTTTTTGCTATGCAAACAAGTGGAAGAAAGTGCTTAGTACCCTCGCTATGGACTGAGCACCCATGATATTTCTACATACAACTAATTTTGCTAGCTTAGTAAAAGAAACGAGCCTCACTCATCATCCTGAGCTAGACCCCACTGATTCTGCTAAAAATTCTGAGACAGTTTTTATACACACCTATAAAAATGATCAATTTCAGTCTTCAATCTTCTTCACCTCTTCAAAAATGGAGTGGAAAAAAATGGGAGCTGAATTTGCAATTCTTTTCAACTCTACATACATTTACTGGCTTTCCAAATGAAAAAGGATAGAAGATTCACTTTTTGTAAGAAGAAAACAAAAAGACAGAAAACATTTTCAGGTATAATAAGAAAGAATTTCATTCACCGTTTGATTTTCTTGGGGGATATTTTGAGCCACATAAATGGAATAACCCCACAGTCTCAATTATAAACACTACTGAAAAACTCCTAGCTCATTTGGCAAAACTGCTATGGGGAAATAGAAGGTTTTTGGAGAATCAGTTTGAAAACTGTCCTATTTAAAGATTCTTCTTCCTATGGCTGGGGAAAAATGTATATGTTTTTTATTCTTTGTGTAGTGAGAAATTTGAGATTTATTTCTACTCACACTAACTTAAAGTTGAGAGCCACAATATGACAGATGTCACAAATTAACTTGAGGATGAACGCATTATGGACCATCAATGTAACTTGGAAGAATCTAGAATAAATCTCATGCTCCCTGATATAAAACTACCTTCCTATAAGCAAGTAAGTTATAAGAGGTATAATTGCAGTCAGTGACGGCTGTACAAATCTGCTTTCTAGAATTTTCAATAATTTCTGCCATCTAAACAAAATGAGTGTCTGTTGGATACCACACTCACATAGCTACATCCAAGACCAAACACCATTTCAACTGCTACTCCATACCTTTCAGTACAAATACCACTTTATGCAAGTTTAATCATTTGGATTTAGCTTCAGACACATCAGGAAATGGTCACTCATTTTTCCATGAACACCTAAAAAGGCAAAAGCAAATCTCATTTTTAAAGGCTTTATTTTTAATATTAGTTTTAACTGGAGAAAACTGCTTTTCAATACAACAAAATTTTGCATGGATTTGTTTACGAACTTTCCTTTTCTGGGAAGTTTTTATCAGATTCTCAGTGGGATACGTGACCCGCAAAGGTTAAGCACCACCAGCCTAAACTTTTGCCACATGTTTGTTCTGCCTTCTGGCATTCCTTCTTCCTGTGTGCCTGGTTTTTGACCCCCTAGGGTCCTGCTTTTCATTATTCATGTAGGCCTCGACCGCCTGCCTCATAGCTGACTTTTCCTCAGTCCTGCTCTGGCCTGGCCTCTTGCCCCCTACCCACAGCCCTTGCCGTGGCCTGGCCTGGCCTGCCCACCACTCACTAAGCACTGTTTTAAATTAACCAGAAATGCTCTCACTGAAGGGAACATGACTTTTATTTTAGTAAATTAAACTTACAGGTAATAAATAATAATGGCACCTCAAAGAAGCACTCACTTCCTTTTAGGAAATAGGATGGAAATTGCTTTCCACAGTCCTATAAATGATATTAGCTTTTTCTCAGACTTGACTTCTTCCTGACCTATGGACATTTTCATCCACTGAGTTTATATACACAATTTGTCATTAAGCCCAGTATGTCAATACTGATTTAACCATATAAATACATACACCCAGACACGCACACATCAAGAATTATAAACATTAATTAATTTTGGTTTCGTTAATAAAATATTGTGCTAAATAAGGTTTGACGGTGTCGCTATGAACTCATGTGTTTTAAGCTAACTGATCCTATGTGATATGAACTTATCCTACCTCTTTTGGCAAATAATCCTAAATAATAGTAAGTGTTCTTCATTCACACTATGTGTAAAAGTTTTTTCTATGCTTAATTAATTATTTCAGTCGCTTCGCTGTGTTCTTTTGTAATGTACAGGGTAGCAATTAATTGGCTTTCATGGAGACACACATCCTGAAACAGAATGTGCTGTGACTCATTCCCCTCTTTCAACTAAGCAATTTCAAGTGTCCTTTTGAGTTCCTATTCTCCATAAATAAATAAACTGTTAATGTTCAAGTGGTAAAATTCCTGTGCAAGCCAAGATTTCATAAACACATTAGAATAAAGTGGAGCTGCCCGATAATACAAGATTCCACTAAGTTCTGAAGAGAAAATTGAGAAAAACAAAAGCTCATAAAACAATTTAAATTGATTTTGTCTAAACCAGTAAAAATCCAGTATTTCCAAAAATTGTCCTTTCCCCACCTTCACATGAAAATCTCCTCTTATACCAAAAATACCTTATTTTTACTAAGCATCTAGGACAATCTCTATCACCCCAATGCACAGCCAAGCATACAGCCCTTAATTGGCGCATTCTTAAATGAGAGGTTTGGCTAATTGGAATGCTTGCTGTAGAACAGATGGGGCTCTGGTGTTGAGACTCCGTCTTAATTTATTGTCCTGGGGTTTTCCTAATTACCCGCTTAATTGGCACAGCCACACCACTTTGAAATAATAATGTACCGCTAATTATCACCGATTTAAGCTTGCTAATAGCTTATTCTTACCAGCTAACTTCAAGAAATCAAGCAGAGAGCAAGAACTGCCACAGGGAAATCACTCTGCCTGGGCTGGGTTAGACAGTTACAGAAGTGCAGTGTCCTTTACAGTTGTGTTGATTAGATTTCTGCCCAAAAAGAATAACTAGTAACGCTTTTCTAGAGGTTGAAAGGAATGGTAGCTCTTCCTTGACTTTCTCAACTTTCGGAGACCTTTGTAACCAGTGTGTTCCAATAACTCCAAGTCTCCAATGAACTCATTATTTGCATCCCACATAAACAGAAAAAATCAGGGGAGTTTGAACAAGTACAATCACATCTCCAAGTATAATCAAAGGAATCCCAAGCTATGGTTTAGCTTCCTTCCAAGCTAAAAGGCTGACATACTCTATACTTCAAGCTTAGCACAGCTGTTCGATCTGAGGACAGATTTGGATGTTCTTTGAATGTTAGAAATAGAGCAAAGAGGGGCTCCTGGATGGCTCAGTCGGTTAAGCGTCCGGCTTCCAGCGTCAGCTCAGGTCATGATCTCATGGTTCCTGGGTTCGAGCCCTGTGTTGGTCTCTGTGCTGACAGCTAGCTCAGAGCCTGGAGCCTGCTTCCGGTTCTGTGTCTCCTCTCTCTGCCCCTCCCCTGCTCATGCTGTTTCTCTCTGTCTCTCAAAAATAAATTTAAAAAACACTTTTAAAAAATTTAAAAAAAAAAGAAATAGAGCAAGGAAAAGACTGGGTATTAAACAGAAGGGTTCTCTTTTGAAATGAATACAGAGGAGGAAGGAAGAGAAAGAAAACAGACAAAAGGGTTACGAACTTGGGAATTTAGACAAATATCTGTACTTCGGATAAGATACTATACTTTTGCCTAAGTTTACACTTATCCTGCGTCTGTTTTGCAGACATCTCTAGGTCAGATTCCCTGGAAGCAATACCAGAGGCAGGAATCTGTATGCAGATGATTCATCAAGGTAGCACTCCTAAGAGACAGGTGATGCGCGGAACAGGATAGAGTGGGCGGAAGGAGGTAAGTCGGGATGCAGCTCCAGCCAGCTTGTACAGGGAGTGCAGAAGCATGGATTGCATCACGTAGCTGGCCTCTTCACATAGAGTAAGGCAAACCTTTTATCCCCCGGGGTCAGGCCCTGCTTAAGATGCTCTGCCAACAAGGTGAGGCAGGTGGGAAGTTAGCCCCCTCGTTCAGGTGGATGAGATAATGTGGAGTCCTCCTCCACACAGAATAGAACTGACCAGGTAACTTGTAGGATACTGCAGGAATGACAGTGTGGGACTGCCAAGGGCAAGATGGTAAAAACACTGCGGCTTCTGCCTTTCTCTCTCTCGGATTATTCACCCTGAGGAAAGTCAGCTACAGGATGAGAAAACTCAAGAAGTCGTTGCGATGAGAAAGTGAGGCCTCCTGCCAACAGCCTGGGGAGTGCACCGTCTTGGAAGATGACAGCGAGTCCCACTCAAGCCTTCATAACATTGCAGCCTCACCTGACCTTGGCACCAATCACCCTCAGAGACCACTGCCAAAAAGAAACCCTGAGCCAAAACCCTATCGCTGAGCTGCTCCCAAATTCCCGACCCACAGAAAATTGGTTATTAAATAGTTGTTGTTGCTTTAAGCTACTCTGTTTTGGAATGACTTGTTAAATAGCAAGAGATAATGAATATAGATGGTTCCAATTTGTTGAGTGCAATTCCCCAGAGAATAAGGCAGCTGTGCATTATCAGCAACCAGGAGAGAGCAGCCAGGAGGCAGATAAAATGGCCAGGTAAAGAGATGTGAGGAAGGTATCAGCAGGCTCCACAACCATATTACCTCTCCTATGAAACATTTCCATTAAGCCTCCCATACGACTTACAGTGTCGTGTCACAAGCTCAGTTATGGACATAAACATTTTTTTAAATGGTAGCTGGCATTCTAGGCCAGTAATTCTGGGCCTAGTCAAATTACATGCTAAGGTAAGGTAGACAAGTGCATAGAGGATGTGAGCTTTACAAGGTACACAGCAATTCTTGCTAGAATGGCTGTACCAGTGTATCATGTGATCGTTCACATAGAAAACCCAATCTTATCAACAGACTCAGAATGGAGTTCAGCGAAGTAGCCATATAGAGCTTTGTAAACGTATCTTTGTCCAAATCAGTCTATTCAATATCCACTTCACTTTTCTGGCTATTCTACGCACACTGAGATGGAATTGGAGAATTTTTGGATTATTATAACCTGAGACAGAGGGTGACTCGAATTACATCCTTCTTTGTATGTAGTATCTGCCAGAGCAAATCAAAACATGTTCTGCCACCTGCTACCTAGCTAACAATGTGGCAAATGCCTTTATCTCTTTACCAGTTGGTAAGGATGATTAGAAATATTTCACTTTCAGCTGGTAAGGATGTCCTCACTGTGAGACCTCAGGGCAATTGTCCCACTCCATGTCAGACAGGAGCCTTGATCATCTGGACATCCTACAGGGCACCATGCTGATAATAAAATATTGATTTTATTTAAATAAAATCACATCATTCTAACTGCCTTAGTAGACATGTTCATGCCTCTGGTGGGGAAAAATATTGACATTTCAAGTGCTTGACAATTCAGCAGGGGTTCTAAATGTCTAGTAGTCTGGATTTTATTGGGATAGTCAAATGTAAAAGGCAAATTTCTGCCTTATGATGACCTAGCACTCAGGAAGGGGCACAATGCTTTTTGGGTCCTTCTGAATATTAGAGAACACATAATACACACTGGAGTGTGTTGCTATAGCCCGTATACAGAGTAGCCCAAGGAGCTTTTGTATGAGAAAGAAAAGTCTATAGCCTGGAATTTTGCAAACTGTTTGGATGTTCAGTCCAAATGACCCAGCTTATCCATTCAATGGCATCTAAAGTACCAGTGGCAAATGAAGACGCTCCACAGAAACTCTGGAAAGTCCCATTAGAAGAATAATAGTATTGACATCAAGGATTTTCGATTAGTCATTCCTTATTTTTCTAAAGACTGTCTTGCTTGCTTGTTCAGTTGGTTGGTTGGTTGGTTGGTTGGTTGGTTTTCCAACTGGGCTCTGATAGAAATTACACACATGATCATGAACTAGCAAGTGACACTAAAACCTGACATGCCCATCATGAACTAATTGCCATCTGCTCTACCAGGCTATAAAGTCAATCGTGTATAGAAGCAACATAATACCCAGTGGAAGTGATTTGTTGAAAATCAGGCTCGAGTGGGTAAAAAAAAAACACAAGATGCACAGAAAGCAGTTCAGATTCACTTAAGACCTACTCTGCTACATTTCCCTGGTTATTTCAGTTGAAATTTATGACCTCATGGAGGATGATGAGTGATGAAAGACACATAAAACTCAGGTCTAAGTTATGGATATGGAAACATAAATAAAATTCAGGTGTAGTTTATGGTGTCTGCACAATATGTAAGTATTAAACGTAAGTATACTGAAGTAGTAATTAAGTTCTATTTAGAAGTGACAATAAAAGAATGTGTAAAAATAAATCTCTTAAAGGTACATGGGTGGCTCAGCATCTGGCTTTTTAAAAAACTTTTAATGTTTATTTATTTTTGTGAGAGAGAAAGAGAACGAGAAGAGAGGCAGAGCACGATTAGGGGAGGGGCAGAGAGAAAGAGAGACACAGAATCTGAAGCAAGCTCCAGGCTTTGAGCTGGCTGGAGCTGGCAGCACAGAGCCTGACATGGGGCTTGAACTCATGGACTGTGAGACCATGACCTGTGCCGAAATTGGACACTCAACCAACTGAGCCACCCAGGTGCACCAGCATCCAACTCTTGATTTTTGACTCTGGTTATGATCTCATGGCTCATGAGATCAAGCCCTGTCTTCAGAACTGCCTTCACAGCATATAGTCTGCTTGGGATTCTCTCTCCCTCTCTCTCTCTGCCCCTCCCCTGCACATGTGTATGCTCTCTCTTTCAAAAATAAACATTTTTAAAAATGAACTGTTTAAGTGAACTCAGGTACAATATCTCTGGTTCACTTTGTGTGGCATGATACTTGTCTATGATGGACCTGCTCTGGTTCATGGCAATGGCTAATGGGAGCTGGTTGATTAGTGATACAGAAATACATGAGTTTGCAAGGTTGGTGACAAGGAGGTCTGTTCAGTGGCCTGGAAAGATACTTAGAAAACTTTCCATTCACATGAGCACCTCATTATTCCTGAGATGTTTCACGTGTATTGGGTGTTGTTGGTTTTTTTTGTCTTTCCAACAACCTAGTTATTTTGATGATGAAAGAGACATGACCTTTAAAAACTTAAGATCTTCCATAGCTAGGTTTTATTAGATTAATTACTCGTACTATACCTATCCACTATATGCTATACACTAGCCAAAGCACATTAATTTTTTAAATAAGGAAAAGTCTGCTGATCACTATAGATGTTTAGAAGAAAAAAGAATAGCTACTTTATATGCAAACAAAGTGCTAATTCTTTTGGGCTGCAGCAAATAGCCAGCAATAGCCCAGATCTTTATTTCAAATTATAGTCCATTTGAGAAGAGAATGAGGCAATTAAGAGCACTGTCCCAAAAGGAAAGAAAGAGAGTTTACATTCTAGAGAGTAAAGTGATGTAAAATACTGAAGTTGCCAGAAGGTATTATTAGAAAAAACTCTTTGAATTAATAAATGAATATAGAATTCTGGATTTCAATTCATTTCAAAAATACCCACTAAGAAGCTAGTATTTGCCAGGACATACACTGGCCAACGGAATGCAAACATAAATAAAATAATAGTTTCCTTTGATTTTAAGAGTTTTTCAGTTTGACTGTCCATTATCAAGCAAAGAGGTATAGATGAAGGCTTTAATTTAACATGTGAAACAATGACGGGAGCAGTGGTAGAAATGTGAGTTACACAAGCAAGCCATTCAATGCTTATCATTTTGAATCAATGCATAGTCATTTTCAGCATTCCAGATAAAAGGTTTAGAAACTTCTCCATTTTTTAATACTTGCTTAATAGATGGTAATATAGATTTCATCATTTATGCAAATGCTTTTTCTGTCTTGCATCACCCAGTACGATAGCCACTAGCTATATGTGGAATTTAGGCTAAAATCAATTAAAATTAAAAAGGTAACCTCAGTCAAACTAGCCATATTTTATACTATTTTTTTATTGTGGTAAGATCTACCTTCTTAACAAACTTTGAAGGGTACAATACAGTAAATGGGGAAGTAGTAACTAATGGGCATAACGTTTCAGTTAAGTGAGATGAGTCAGTCCTAGAGGTCTGCTGTACAATATTGGACGCTAGCCACATTTTAAGCGCACAATGACCATATGTGCCTATTGCCCGCCATATTGTATTATAGCAAACATCCCTTATCACAAAAAGTTTTATTGGTCTCACAGGTTGCACTTATCTCCCTAATTAATTGGATAGGAGCAAGGAATGAATATTAAAAGTAATTAATGGTGATCTTTTTTTCCTTAATAGCATATCTCGTTCTACTTAATTGAATACATTCTATTCTGTTGAAAATTAATGGCTTACTTTCTTTTCTCTTTCTGGTTGTAAAACAAATGTCTTACTTTCTTCTGTTGGCAAGTGTCTCTTCACTGTTTCTTGGAGAGATCTTCATCCCATGCTTCTCTTTGCTTCCCTCAAAAGAACAACGGGGGCTTTGTGTAGCTGCTCTGATTGGACGGCCACAAATCTTACTGACCTTTCAAAGAGAAAATATTAAAAGACAGTGAGAAACCATCCTCCATCCTACCTAAGAAAGTAATATTTGCTAGAGTCCAAAACAATATAATGTTTTTACTTACACTTCAA
>NC_043703.1:17748022-17758639 GCF_006229205.1 Suricata suricatta
AAAAATACATAAAGAAAGTGTACAAGCCGTAGAGTTATGTTATCTTTGATTGTATCCAAAGGTACAGGCATATATAGCAGATTACAACAAATACAAACAAATGTCAAAGCCCTTCTATTTGTTGACTTGCTACCCATTATCCTGGAGCTCTACTTCACACCTTACTGAAAGGGAATGGGAGGCCATCTGTTACTGGCACATTAGCCTGTCACCTTGGCCCCCTTGGGGTGAGCCGATTTGGGTGGCCCATTTCAATACCGTCTTGCTACTGAGAAGTCCTTCATACTTACTTGGACTATTTTTCATCTGTGACTTAACACCCCCACTTCCTCCTTCTTCCCCTCCTTCCTCTGTAAGGTTCTCCCCTGCAATCAGTCCGAAGTGTCTCAGAATTGTTTCCCTTCTTAATGCTTAGCTACTCTGGCTTTAAGTCCTTTGGCTTACCACTGATCTTCAAGTTCCCATCTCACTTTGAAATGCCGCTTTTAGCTGCCCCTGTCACTTCTCCCACCCTGAGCAAGCACGTGTTTTAGTACTTGTCACCGTGTAAACCCTCCCATTCTCACCAGGATCTTGGCTCTGCTTGCAGGACAACTCCTCCTAGAGCCTCCCTTTTTGCCCACTCAGTCTTACTCAACATCATCAAATTGCCACAACTTGTAGTTAATAATCTTGAAGAGCTATTTATTTATTTTTCTTTTTATCTATCTATTTATCTATCTATCTATCTGTTTTAGAGAGTGCGAGAGTGAGGGAGAGGGGTGGGGAGAGAGAGAGAGAAGGGGGAGAGAGACAGAGAGAGACATGGAGAGGGGGGAACTTAAGCAAGTACCATGCTCAGTGCAAAGCTTAATGTGGGGCCCGATCCCCTAACCCTAGGATCATGACCTGGGCCAAAATCAAGAGTCAGATGATCAAGCTACTGAGCCACCAGGCACTCCTCAGAAATCTTTCTAAAGAACAATTTACATTGTTCATTTTTAGTTGATTCCCGTAAGCAGACCCTCTATTTCTTTTGCAATGGTCTTTTAAAATGTAATAATAATAATAATAATTGAAGAGAAAAATGTATAGATCACCGCTAGTTGAAAAGCAATGAATGTGGAGGTATAATGAGTGCCTACTAAGCTACCTGTTCAGAGGATGAAGCAAAGGTGGATGCTCCATCACTAAAAGATGCAAAAAAAGAAGGAAAATTAAAGCTGTTAGCAGTTTTGAATTTGTTAATCAGGGCAAAAATAGATCCAATAACCACGTGTGCAAGTTAGAAGGTAAAATAAGTGTATAATTTTGGCTTCTCTTCTCTGTTCCTTAGAGAAGGAGATAAATTGTCATTTAAAACTCTGATTTGGAGGTAATTCTAAAAGGTAGCTCTAAATGATGGATTGGAGATAAAAGGAAAGTTAATGAGTAGAATCACCTGCATAGGGCCAATAGTTAAAACCATGAAAATGGATGAAATGACAAAATGCATATAGAATGCCAAGAAGCTCAAAAAGAAAATCTTCTGGTAGGAGAAAAGCAACTCTGAAAATACGGGGTTGGCAGGCAAGGGAACAGGGGAAGGAAGAGGGACCAGAAAAGAGAAAAAGGTAAAGGGATTAAAAGAAAGGAGGGAAGGAAAGAAGAGAGGAGGAGAGAGGGAGGGTGGGAGGGGGACTCTATTCAAACAGAGCTGAACAAGGTTTAGGCCTCCAACCTTGCGGTGCCTGGGTGGCTCAGTCGGTTAAGCCTCCAACACTTGATGTCAGCTCAGGCCTTGTGGTTATGGGTTCAAGCCCTCCATCAGGCTCTGCACTGACAGGGTGGAGCCTGCTTGGGATCCTCTCTCTCCTCTCTCTCTGCTACTCCCCTACCCTACTCATGTTCTCTCTCTTTCTCAAAATAAATAAACTTAAAAAGCAAAGAAGGTATTCAACTGCAATCTATAGGTGAGAAAACTGAACCCCAAAGCAGGAATATAACTTTGCTAAGACTGCATCTAGTTATTGGGTGAGTCTATCTACTACTATTGAATCACCAGTCTTTTCTTTATACTTATTAGTGGTCTTGTTATTCACATATTCTTATCTACTGTGAGGGACTCATATCATATAAGACCTGGTTCCTAAGTGTCCTATGTGAGTAAAATAATTTGGATTGAAAATGATCTAGATATATGAATAAACCAGAGAAGCTCAGTCTCCTTTTGTAGGAGAAAATAGATGAGGGAAAATAGATGGCAGTTATTTCCTTTAAGATCCAGCAAACTAATGGTGGTGGGGAGAAATGGAAGGATATTAGATAATTTGATTTCTGACTGATTTTGGAAGGAAAACTAGAATAACTGAATTTATAAAAAAGTGAAGTCCTTTTTTTAAAAATGTTTATTCATTTTTGAGAGAGAGAGAGAGAGAGAGAGAGAGAGACAGAGAGAGAGAGAGAGAGACAGAGAGAGAGAGAGACAGAGCATGAAAAGGGGAGGGGCAGAGAGAGAAAGAGACACAGAATCTAAAGCAGGCTCCAGTCTCTGAGCTGTCAGCACAGAGCCCAACATGGGGCTCTAACCCACAAACTGTGAGATCATGACTTGAGCCGAAATCAGATGCTCAACCAACTGAGCCACCCAAATGACCCAAATAGGTCCTCTCTTGATACACTCCCCCAAGTTCCAACTTAGTGAGACAATAACTTAATCTCTTCCACAAACGTCTAGATAACAGTTCAAAGAATAGTCAGTAACTGCCTGATCTCCAGACTACCACAGCAAAATAATTTTGATTTGATCAAATACCTGATAAGTGGAATTAGAAAAGCAAAGTTCTGTCAGATTTCATTAAAAATGTCACAATTGACATATATTAAATGTTATTGGATTTATGAATACTCAATATTTTCTCTAAAAATCACTTTTTTTCTATATAAAAAGGCTTTTCATATTGTTAGTGATCTGTAGTTGCTCTTAAAATCATAAAAAAACTCTAATCCACATTTATTTTTTTAATCGCACATTAAGATATTTTAGTAAGTAGTGTTATTTTGGTATTGCAAATAACTTTGAAAAGTTATTAAAATGCTAACACCACCATCTGCGTTTTCCATGTCGGATGCAATTGATCAGTATGGGTCTTAATCATGACATTCCTGCATACTGAATGCCTATGATGGGTTATTGTGTGTGTCACCTTGTCTGGCCACAGGGTGCCAAAGTTACACATGATTTCCAGGCATGCCAGGATTTCCAGATGAAACTGGCACAGGAGTCAGTGGACTCCGTAAAGTGGATTGCCTTCCCCAGTGTGAGGGCGCATCACACAATCTACTGAGGCCTGCGGAGAACAAAAACAGAGGAGGAAGGAATTCATCTCTTTCCCTGCTTCTTGGAGTAAACTGGAAATGTGCCCTCTCGTCTTCCCCTGCCTCAGACTGGGATTCACACCCTCAGCTTCCTTGCTCCTGTGGCCTTAGACTCAGACAGAATCACACGCCGCTGCCTTCGTGGGTCTCCGCACTGCAAACAGCAGATCAAGGGGCTTCTCAGCCTCCGGAATCACATGTGCCAATTCCTCACAATAAATCTCTCCGTACGTATATTTCCATGCAGAACTATAAATAATACGGTGTCAAATTCAGGCTTCATTACATAACGTATCTTTTAATGATTGCCCAAATAAATTGTGGTGAACATCAGAGTCTTTATTATAGCTTAGATCTGCTTTGAACATGTAATGAAATAATGATAATTACATGCAATTAATAAAAGGAACATGTGGGTCTATAAAACTCTTCAAACATAAAAATCTTGTTTAATTTTCCTTAAATTATCATCTCATTTCCTTCATGTGTCATTATATTTTGATTGATGTAGTCATAGGAGCACCTGGGTGGCTCAGTGGGTTAAGCATCTGACTTCAGTTCAGGGCATGATCTCAGGGTTTGTGAGTTCGAGCCCTGTTTTAGGCTCGGTGCTGATGGCTCAGAGCCTGGAGCCTGTTTCAGATTCTGTGTCTCCCTCTCTCTCTGACCCTCCCCTGCTTACACTCTGTCTCTTTCTCTCAAAAACAAATAAACATGAAAAAAAATTTTTTAAAGAAGTATAAAATCTTTTCATCATATTTATACAGATGAGTATCCCCATACATCATAATATCATTTATGAACTCAATCTTTGAATCAGGTAGATTCCACCCAAAATATCTTCCTAGTATATTTTTCAATATAATGCAACATATACGTCAATGAAAACTATAAAAATATGCTGAATTAATGTTGATAAACTTTTTTAACTTTAAATTTGTGTTTATTTAAATTTTTTAATGTTTATTTTTTGAGAGAGAGAGAGAGAACAAGCACACAAGTTGGGAGAGGGGCAGAGATAGAAATACACAGAATCCAAAGGAGTGTGGTCAAGGCTCTGAGCTGTCAGCACAGAGCCTGGTGCGGGGCTTGAACTCACAGACATATTAGATCATGAACTGAGCCAAAGTCAGACACTTAACTGACTGAGCCACCCAAGTGCCCCAATGTTGATAAACTTTTAAATAAATTTAATTAAAGAAACAATAAGTCAACAACATTAATTATGCAAGAGTAATAACATAGTAAAATCATATGATCAGAGATAAATTGCAGCAAAATTGACCTTAATAGAGCCATTTATAAAATATTTTCTATTTTTCTGACAACTTCCATTAGTAAGCTAGATGTTTTCCCATCCAAAGTTACTTTTGGTGAGAAATATCAACTTTGTGAGGATTAGAATTATGGCATGGTGATAATATGTTGTTATAAAAGATTTTACTAAGTTTGTATTAACAGAAGTGAAAAAAATAAGGGATTACAGAATATCCTACCCTATAACTATGGAGCAATCACCATCTATATAATATGCATGCTACTTTGAAGTTCATGGTATAAGTAATTCCAGAAGTCAGCTGTGGAAAAAAAATATAAAAGTTATAGCCATAATACTACTTTTAAAACACTAGTACATTCTGGTATTGCAACAAGGAGTATTTATAGTAAGTTACAAATTATTAAGACTCTAAAAAGCAGCACTTTTGAATGTAAGTTATCCATAAGGAGAATTCTAAATTTGAACAAGGTGCCTAGTTCCTGGGGAAAAGCAAATAAAACAATGTTAAAGCTGAATACGGAAGAAAACACCTACTGTCTCCGGTTTGCAAGGGTAGAGAGATGTAAATTCTAGAGCCGGCAAAGAGTAAATAAGACCCTTTTGCAAGTGTCTACTTGGAGTCAAAGAATGTTTGTCCTTGGGTGGCTGACTTTTCCTTATCTTTCCTTTTAATTTCCAGAAGTTGCCTCCCCGTGTAGATTTCAGTAGCTATGATCATAGACCCACCCTGACTCATTTTATAGTTAAAATTAAAAGAGAAGAATGAAGAGGAAGAGAAGGAAGGGCAGGACAGGGTGAAACAGAATAACATTTCTAGATCTTGTAAGTGGGATCCTAATTCTGCACTGCTAGTTTTGAGTACCTGGAAATTAAGCCACCAGAGGGAGCTTCTGCATTTCAGTCTAATCACTAATTAAATTTATGTGTGTGGAGCCATTTAAAATCATTTAACTCAGGACTCTTAGGGAAAAATGCAACTTGTAGATCAAACTGACAAATATTTAGATAACATGAAATCTGCATGAAAAGCCAGTCTTCGATGTAAAACCACTGGATTGAGGCTGAGTGCCAATGTAATCAAATGAGAAAAGGAAAACCAATGCAGAATTTGTGGACTAATTCCTCCAAACTGAGCTGTCTTGTTGTCAGGAACAGGGAGAGGCTGAAAACTGACCAAGACAACCAATTATTTCCCCCTCTTTATCCCTCTTGCTTTTCTTTATTTTCTCCCTCCCTTCCTCCTTTCTTCCCTTCTTTTCCTTGTCCCCTCCCTTCGTCCCTTTTACATTCCTCCCTTCCTTCCATTCTTTCTTCCCTTTTCATTCTTTCCTATCTTTTTTCCTCCCTTAAAGTTACAGAAGCACATTAGTTTTGAAAATTCTCAGGACTGGAAGTCAAACTTACGCATTTTAGTCTTTGTTTAGCTACAGATTGCCGTATTGGTCAATAGATGCGGCACCATATGCATGGCGTGTATTCTAAGAGATGGGAACACATTCTGAGAGATGAGGAACCTTTTCTCAACATGCTTACCTCTAGCAGAGGAAACTGAAAATAGAACATTAAATGTATTACCTTTATGCTTTAGTGAAACGACTTTCAGTCAAAAATGGGTAAGGAATAGACTAATGAACTGGACAGAGATGGACTGCTGGATGGATAAAGTAGAAGTGGGATAAATATGCGATGGAATATTAGTCAGCCATCAAAAAGAATGAAATCGTGCCATTTACAATGACACAGATGCAGCTAGAGAGTATAATGCTAAGTCAGTCAAAGACAAATACCATATGATTTCATTCATATGTGGAATTTAAGAATCCAACCAATGAAAAAAGTAGAGAGAGAGGGGCAAACCAAAAGAAGAACTCAATTATAGGAACAAACTGATAGTTACCAGAGGGGAGGTGGGTGGGGGTGGGGAATGGATTGAATAGGTAAAGGGGATAAGGATGGCACATGCTGTGACAAGCACTGGGTTTATGGAACTACTGAATCACTATGTTGTACACCTACAACTAATATGACGCTGTATGTTAGCTAATTGGAATTTAAATTAAAAAGTTTAAAAAAATCTTATTTTTTAAAATGTTTTATTTATTTTTGATACAGAGAGAGACAGAGCATGAGAGGGAGAGGGGCAGAGAGAAAAGGAGATACAGAACCAGAAGCAGGCTCCAGGCTCTGAGCTAGCTGTCAGCACAGAGCCTGACGCGGGGCTCGAACCCACAAATGTGAGATCTCACCTGAGACGAAGTCGGAGGCCCAACTGACTGAGCCACCCAGGCGCCCTGGCGAGCCTAAGCTGTAATAATAAATGCAATTTGCTTAAAAAAAAATCTTAAGTGGGTAAGTGATAGACTGATGAGTTGGGGAGAGGATGGACTGCTTCAACTAGGTGGCCAAGAAAGACTTCTATAAAGTAGTATTTGAATTGTGTTCTGAAGGAAGTAGAGAGGCAGCCATAGACACATCACAGGAAGTCCTTCCTATGCAAAGAAAACAGGAATTAAAATAGCCTTGGGAAGAAGAAAAGAAGGCTGCAACAATGGAAGAACACCCACAGACTATGGGTTGGGGAGTGGAGATCAGAGGTAAATTAGCCAGGTAACATGAATCATATATGTTCTGCCAAAGGACTGAAGTCACTGAAGAGTTCGGAGCTGAGCAATAACATAATCTGTTTTATGTTTTAAAAATATCACACTGTCTACCTGTCTATTGTTTGGAGAGAAGTCTGGGCAAGTCACAAGAGAGTGATAGACAAGATGAAACCATGAATCCAGATATGATG
Source organism: Suricata suricatta (assembly GCF_006229205.1). Classification (NCBI taxonomy): domain Eukaryota; kingdom Metazoa; phylum Chordata; class Mammalia; order Carnivora; family Herpestidae; genus Suricata; species Suricata suricatta. Next base: position 17,755,432 of record NC_043703.1, read on the forward strand.
CTGTGTGTGTGGTTCAGGAAACAGGGGATGATGGTTTTGCCAAAGACGGTCTTCAAGGACTGAGGTCTCGCTGGAGGACACGTATATTTTGAAGGCGGGAATAGCAGGACTTGAGGATGGATTAAATACTACAAGTGAAAGAACCAGCAGATTCAAGAATGACTTCTGATATTTTTTTGCCAAAGAAACTGGGTGGATGGGAGTGTCATATTGGCTAGAGAAGAATGAATTTAGGGAGAAAAATTAAATTCTCTTTGGACAGGTTTGGCTTTCTGTGACTATTATTCATCTGAGAGGAACTATCCAATAACCTGTTCGTTATATGAGCTGAAATGAAAGCTCAAGGGTGAGGCCGGACAACGAATATGAATGTGGTTGTCGACTGCATTGTCCTTGGGACGAGTACAGATGGAGGAGAGCCAGATGACCAATACCCGGGGCATTCCAACATCTACAGGCAGAGGCAGAGAAAAGTTAAAAGGGATTTTGAAAGAAATTTTCAGAGAAGTAAAAGGAATCCATTGAGAGTGGAGAGTGGGCCAACTCAAAATACAAATGAAGAAGGTGTTTTTTTCAAGACAAAATGATCAAATGTGTGCAAGGTGACTGATAGCTCGTATAAAGTGAGGATGAAAATGGACCATGTATCTATGAGGAAAAAGGCCACTGGTCACTTGTGGAAAGTGTAATTTCTGTGGAAAAGTGTGGCAGAAAGCATAGTAATTGGGGCACAAGAGGTAAAAAGAGATAAGAAAGCAGAGACTATCAAAAGGTACAACTTTCCAGTTATAAGTAAGTCATGGAAATACAATGTACATCCTGGCACTACAGTTAAAATACTGTATTGCATATTTGAAAGTTACTGAAAGAGTAGATCTTAAATAGGTTCTTATCCGAAGGGGAAAAAATTGTAATTATGTGTGGTGATGATGTTAATTAGAATTATATATTCACAATATATATATCAAATTATTGATTACATTGTATACCTGAAACTAATATAATGTTATATGCCAAATATGCCTCAATTTTAAAAAATAAGCATTGACTGTGAAAATACACAAACCTTTCATGGAGTTTTGTGGTCAAGGAGAGCAGATTTATGGGACAGAGACTCAAGAAGGCATGGAGTCAAGTCCATTTCTGTTTTTTGTTTTGGTTTGGTTTGTTCTGTTCTGTTTTAGGACAGTAGCTATTACAACTTGATTGCATGTATAATGGTACAGACTCTGTTTCAGATCATTTGATTCCAAGATACCTCAATTGCATGACAAGTGAGACATTTCTCAAAATGGATGACCACAGGGAGACATGCACTTTAAACATGTAACCTGAAGTCAGAGAGCCTTTCCTTCTGCACATATACATGTCTGATGCGTTGGAGATGCTGGATCATAGACTATGGATTGGGTAAGGAGAGGAAGAATTGCAAAAAATGGACAGGGAAAGTAAATATTATAAATATTTCTACAAGGTAAAATAATTTTTTTGGATTAGAAATATGAGAGCAAGGGAGCTGGAGCGGCAGAAAATGAAGACCATGTGATGTATTTGAATTGCATGTTTCAGAGATGGTACAAATATTGATGAGTTTGGGAGGACAGAAAGATTAGAAGTAGAATCAGGGGTGTCTGGGTGGCTCAGTTGGTTAGGAATCTGACTCTTGATTTCCTCTCAGGTCATGAACTCATGGTTCATGAGTTCAAGCCTTGCATTGGGCTCTGCACTGACAGTGTGCACCCTGCTTAGAATTCTCTCTTTCTCTCTCTCCCTCTCCCTACTTCCAATGTTCTCTTCCTCTCCCTCCCTCCCTCTCTCCCTCTCCCTATATATATGTGTGTATATATATCATATATGTCATATCAAATATGATATATATCAAAATAAATAAACTTTAAAAAATTAGAACCATATTATCAGATATACAGGTTGGTATAATGATCTTGGATAACCGGAGTTTTGGATTCCTGATGGCAACTAATGTCAACGGGGGAGCAAAGCATAATGGGATTGATCCCAGCAATCCGAACATGTATCTAACAACATGGGAGTTTGTGGAGGGTTGTGGAATCTGAGATAACTGGGGGAAGCTGGCCACACCACCAGTGGCAGTTAGCACAATGGTGATTTACTAGAGCAATGGCCAATTTCAGGTTTTAGAAGAAAATGTATAATCTGACTTTAAGCAAATCACTAATAAGCCATATTGTGACATTGGCCAAATGGAGATACTTAATTCAACTAAGGGCATTTTGTAAAAATCTCTGAATGTGGGCTTTCTCTTTTAAGTCTGTGAAGGATCATTAAAGGCAATAAAAACCAGAACCAGAACATAGTTTGCCAATCCTCTAAATTCTTGCCTTCTAGGAGTTTATAATCTAGTTAGGGAGGTAAAATTTCCAATGATAAAACAAATAGATAAATATATGAAGTTAACTTCAATACAATATAAACAATGTCTCAACGGGGTCTAAGTTATGTTTCAAAAGAATACTATAAGCAATAAGTTGTATAGGAGCCCAGAAAAAAAAAAATCAATGGAACCAGAGGCACCAGAGATGCTTTTAAACTGCCTTGAATCAGTGGTGGAGAAAAAAAACTGAGAGCAATCCTACCTGGAGAGGATAAAAATGGGACAGAATTCTACATTGGATATTAACTTGGTTATACTAAGCGAAGCTTGATTCAAGTACCTTTTGCAATATGGTCTCAGGAGGAATTTTTTTTTCCTTATATGAGCATTGAGTTGTGTGACATTTTGAACCTTTTGAGTCAGTAGTCTTTCAACTACTAGGTTCTCCCAACAAAGAGAAGTGGGCCAGCCAGCCAGTGGGACCTCCATATTGGAGTAATTAGAAACCACAGGGAAGGACAGAAAAGCAACTTGAGATCCAGTTTAAGGTACTGAAAGTCTACATAATATCTCAAGAGCCATAAAATCAAAACTTAACCACTGCTCTTATCAAAGGGAGAAATAAGAACCCTAAGCCAACCAAATGCATATTCTAAATGTAATGATCAGATAAAAATAAGAAAGAGGAACAGAGCAGTAGGACCATATATTCCTCCACTTTTCCAAAGCTGAAAATGTTTGAAGATGCGTTAGAAATGGCATCAGCCAGAGGTTTGAAATGTTCAACCAAGGCTATTCTGCTTTCATCAGGTTTCCTGCGTTTCGCTTGTCCCCTGGCCCTGGAATTTCCATCAG